>NC_143034.1:69511370-69583870 GCF_057628025.1 Oncorhynchus mykiss | reverse complement strand
ATTCCCTTCCTGACTGTCTCCGCTCAATCAGTGTTCAGTCATCTGCAACACTTTATGATAACTTTTATGGATAAGCCATTATAAATGCTAATGCATGTTTATAAACACATTTAATTACACATGCCACGGAACATATTAGAATTGCAAATGGAATGTGCTAATTTTGTGGGAAATCTACGGTAGGGATCGCTCATCTGGATAGGTATAACCTACTTCTGGTAACGGATCGTTTTCTGCTTGCGTGTGGAAGGTAGAGGAGTGAAGCCTTGTGTGTAAGTAGCATTCCCACCCTTCATCCCCAGTGGAGGGGACCCCCCACCCCTCCCTCTCCCACGGTATGACAGTACAAATGAATCAAGCCCCTAGACATCCCCTCAGCCTTCACACAACAAAAGGATTTCATCAGCCTCACTGCAGCCAATTAAATAACATGTGCAAGAATGTGTGTGTGTGTGTGTGTGTGTGTGTGTGTGTGTATGTGTGTGTGTGTGTGTGTGTGTGTATGTGTGTGTGTGTATGTGTGTGTGTGTGTGTGTGTGTGTGTGTGTGTGTGTGTGTGTGTGTGTGTGTGTGTGTGTGTGTGTGTGCGTGTGTGTGTGTATATGTGTGTGTGTGTGTATGTTGGGTGTGAGTGTGTGTGTGCATGCATTTGTGTACATCATACATATGTGTGTTTATGTTCATCAGTAGCAACAAACCATCTGGAAAACATGCATATGCATGAACACATATGTCATATGTCTAACGACTGAATATAAAATGCCCATATTTGCATTCATACTGTACAGTATGTCTGTTTTGCCTTTCAGAACGTCCATGTACGAGCGTGTGGACGAGTGTGTGTTTTTCTGTGAAAGGGGTGCAGCCAGGCACAGAGGGGGGCCAGCGGATCAGCTGTGCAGGTTTGGTGTCTCCGAGGAGGGGGGTGTGAGAGGACACGTCGGTGCCTGTGTGTGGGAACCCCTCGCTCCTCACTTCTCATACATTGTTCTCCTCGCTCCTACAAACCGTTAATGCCACAAAAGATGCTCAGCCCCATTGTAGCGCGGGACAGCTGAGGGGGAGAGTGGGGGAGAGGAGAGGGAGGCCAGAGGGTGTGGAGGGGAGGGGAGAGGAGGGGGGTGGATTGAGGAGACTAGGGGGAGAGCTCCAAAGAAGCCAGAGCTGGCTATAGCTGGCTTTCTCTCCCCTCTCCTCTCCACCTTCTCCCTACTCAGCGCTGCCACTTAGCCCCTTCTCAAGAGGATTTGGCTGGGCTGGATTTGAGGGGCGCAATGCTTATCAGACAATGGAATTAAACCAACTCAAGGCACCAGAGCTTTCTCCTTTGGGACCGTCCACAGTTAATCTGAGAATCTAGTGAAGGACGGCTTAGGTGATGTTACGTTTTCATTAGACCTCTGAAGCCAAACGGGTCACTTATGGTAAAAGGGACTTGGTCACCATTGTGATGCAAATCCTGATTATTTCTCCTAATTAAAGCAAGTGAGGGAGGGAGGGAGGGAGGGGGGAACGAGGGAGGGATGGGGAGGGAGAGAGAGAGAGAGAAAAAAGGGGAGGAGTTGACACTGACAGACCTGAATACTCCATCTCGGCTGTAATTCTCACGTCCCTCCCAGACCTTGAGCTCTAGAGCTTCAGTCTAGTTGCTGGGAGATTTGGATGAATTAGATGGTTGGTTTTGGGAGGGGGACTGACATTTCGGTAAGACTTTATTTAAGTCTTCAGATGTACTGCGTTATGTTATGGTTCTAATGCGTTATAAGACTTGTAATAAACTTTTGACCCCCTAAGGTCGATGTCCACGGCACAGCGGAAATAGAATTAGCATAATACAAAAATCCCCATAAAACTACGTCTGTTTAAGACCCAGTTTCAGTCTATTTATACCATCTCATAGTGACGCAGACTAAATAACAGCCTTTTAACTGTCAGACCCCATCAGAACCCAAAATATACGCTTGTTTACTCTGACGTTTGTAAACAAAGTAAATGTAAACAAACACTGTATAGACTCAAAACATGTTTTAAAACTGTGATTTTGATCATGGATGTTGAATCCTTTGCGGAGAGGGATTCTCCAGCCCCAGCTTTGTTTTCTGAAACACTGATTGCCAATTTCAGTCTGATCTAATTAAAACCTCCTTAACTCTTCTACAGATGTTTATGTACTATAACTGCATTGGCACCAGACAAAATGCATACTGCAAAATGGGTATACCTGTAAATAGTACTGTGGGTAGTAGTCTAATGAATTCATCCTCTGTGACTCTCTGATCCATAATGAGAAGAACACAATGTTCAAGAACAGTTTCACTTCAGAAAGTTACCAAAAAAAGTCATATTTTTTGGAGGAAAATAACAACAACAATTGGGGATTCATTTGTGTTATTGTTTATCATTGTTGTGGTAATTCCCTATGACAGACATATAGATATGATGATTGTCTGTGACTACAGGGGGTGAAACGAAGATGCTCAGTCTCTGTCTCACCTCCTCTGTAGGAGGTTCACAACAAAGCATAAGGGAATCACAACAACTTGCTACTCCACCAGAGGAGCGTCTGCCCTCCACATCTGGTTATCACTTTATTCACTGGTCAGGAACCCGTCCCAACACACTGTGTGTGTGTACATGTGTCCGTGTGTGTGTACGTGTGTCCGTGTGTGTGTGTGTACGTGTGTCCGTGTGTGTTTACATGCATCCGTGTGTGTGTACGTGTGTCCGTGTGTGTGTGTGTACGTGTGTCCGTGTGTGTGTGTACATGTGTGTGTACATGTGTGTGTGTGTGTGTACATGTGTGTGTACGTGTGTGTGTACATGTGTGTGTGTGTGTGTGTGTGTGTGTGTGTGTGTGTGTGTGTGTGTGTGTGTGTGTACGTGTGTCCGTGTGTGTGTGTACGTGTGTCGGTGTGTGCGCTTGTGCGTGTGCACGTTCTGCGAGGGGGAGGGGGGTTGAGCAGGACAGAAAGAGAGAGAGAAGAGGGGAGTATGTGTACAAATCATCCCCCCTCCCCACCCTCAGCCATGGGCAAAGAGAGGGGGGGAGGCCGGTACGTGGGTGTTGCATTAGAGGTGTTGGTGTGGAGCTGATGAGTGGTGGTTCTGGTACTGGCGTTGGTTACTCCTGCTCCACCAGTCCTCTTGGGGGGGTTAGACCCTGAGAACTTCCCTCTCTCCCTTGGTGCAGCTCGGAGTGCTGCAGCTCCCTGGGAGCGCGGTGGGAGCCAGTGTTGCCCCCCTGCAGCTTAAGCCTCTGTCTCTTTTTGTCCACAGCACAACAGCCTGTGGCATTCCGTGGCAGGCAAAGCTCACTGCTCTCTGTCACATGGGCCAGATTAGCCCAACTAAGACCTCAATAGAATGCTCACTTTAACTCACCCATTCCAACACTGACACCCCCCCCCCCCAACCGCCCCCCTTTCCTCCATCCCAGCACCCCCAAAACCCTCTGACACACACACCCACACCCAATTGAACCGTTCCTTGTCTAGACAGCACCGCAAAGCAGCCATTATGATTCGTGGTTATTAAGACTTTATAAATCCTGCTCTCTTTGTCATTGTCACATTCCCAGCGGTGCACATGAATAAACATGCAGTGCAACGAGACCTATTTCCCACTGGGGAGACACCACTTCCTCCCCTGGCCTGGCCTGCCCCGCCTCCTGCATCCCGCCGCTGACGCCACTGTAGCGCAACAGCATCATTTCTGGAGTCTGGAGGGTTAGATGTGGGAATATCTTAAACGCTGAATTTACATCTAGTTCAAATCCATTTTCTGCTGTAATTGAGGTTTTTGAATGCCTCCTGGCCCCTCCGGTCTCTTTTCCCTTCCCAGCAACATGATGCAGTTTTCAGAACGTAGGTCACAGAGAATCTGGGATTGCGTCCCAAATGTGTCCATAGGGATCCGGTCAAAGATAGTACACTATATAGGGAATAGGGTGCAATTTGGGACACAAACATGGTTATCCATGGATCCAGCCACATGGCCACTAGACCACTACCTCTCAGACTAGACCAAACCAGGCCTGGCCCCAGGGGGGCTTGCAGGGGCGGACATTCGCTAGGGGAACTTCTAGGAAATGGGAGCTCCGGAGGGGCAGGAATCAGTCTGTGGGAGGCTGGAGGAAGGCTGCCAGAGGGAGGGACGGCCTGATGCAGGATGGATGGCAGGGAAGGATGGGAGTCAGAGCTAGGGGAGGTTGGGGGGTTAAACCGTACTCTCCTAGGGTGTTAGTACTTCCACATCAAAGCCACCTGACTACCTTTTAAAGACAAAGGGTGAAACACATATGGTTCATGTTTGTAGTATCTCAGACTTACACCGATCAGCCCCACCACCACCACCACCCCTTCAAGTTCATTTCGATATGTATGTATGTAGTAATTCCTCAAATGGGTACGATTAGATTAAAATTGACCAGATAACTGTTGTTAATGTTTAGTTGTTTTAGGTGCAGAGTAGACTTCAATTATGTGTCACCACTTAGTACAGTGGAGTGAGTTTCATGACGGCATGGTTTTAAGAGAGGGGCTTGTTGGTTTAGTGTGTCTCCTACTGTGATTGAGCATTAAAGGACGGCCTGCTGTAAAGGGGGGAGTACGGACCATGTTAAGGCTGAGGCTGGGGCTGGGTCTGGGACAAAGGTTGGGTAAGAGGCTGAGGCTGGGACAAAGGTTGGGTAAGAGGATGGGGCTGGGACAAAGGTTGGGTAAGAGGATGGGGCTGGGACAAAGGTTGGGTAAGAGGCTGGGGCTGGGACAAAGGTTGGGTAAGAGGCTGGGGCTGGGACAAAGGTTGGTTAAGAGGCTGGGGCTGGGACAAAGGTTGGGTAAGAGGCTGGGTCTGGGACAAAGGTTGGGTAAGAGGCTGGGTCTGGGACAAAGGTTGGGTAAGAGGCTGGGGCTGGGACAAAGATTGGATAAGAGGCTGGGTCTGGGACAAAGGTTGGATAAGAGGCTGGGGCTGGGACTGGGACAAAGATTGGATAAGAGGCTGGGGCTGGGGCTGGGACAAAGGTTGGGTAATAGTCTGGGTCTGGGACAAACGTGGGGTAAAAGGCTGGGGCTGGGACAAAGATTGGATAAGAGGCTGGGTCTGGGACAAAGATTGGATAAGAGGCTGGGTCTGGGACAAAGATTGGATAAGAGGCTGGGGCTGGGACAAATATTGGACAAGAGGCTGGGGCTGGGTCAAAGGATGGATAAGAGGCTGGGTCTGGGACAAAGATTGGATAAGAGGCTGGGGCTGGGACAAAGATTGGACAAGAGGCTGTGGCTGGGTCAAAGGTTGGATAAGAGGCTGGGGCTGGGACAAAGATTGGACAAGAGGCTGGGGCTGGGTCAAAGGTTGGATAAGAGGCTGGGGCTGGGTCAAATATTGGATAAGAGGCTGGGGCTGGGGCTGGGACAAAGATTGGATAAGAGGCTGGGGCTGGGACAAAGTTTGGATGAGAGGCTGGGGCTGGGTCTGGGGCCTGGACAAAGATTGGATAAGAGGCTGGGGCTGGGTCTGGGGCTGGGACAAAGATTGGATAAGAGGCTGGGGCTGGGGCAAAGGTTGGGGCTGGGACTGGGGCAATGGTTGGGTAAGAGGCTGGGGCTAGGGCAATGGTTGGGTAAGAGGCTGGGGCTGGGGAAATGATTGGGTAAGAGGCTGGGGTTGGGGCAATGGTTGGGTAAGAGGCTAGGGCTGGGGCAAAGGTTGGGTAAGAGGCTGGGGTTGGGGCAAAGGTTGAATAAGAGGCTGGGGCTGGGGCAAAGGTTGGGTAAGGGGCTGGGGCTGGGGCAAAGGTTGGTTAAGAGGCTGGGGCTGGGGCAAAGGTTGGATAAGAGGCTGGGGCTGGGGCAAAGATTGGATAAGAGGCTGGGGCTGGGGCAAAGGTTGGATAAGAGGCTGGGGCTGGGGCAAAGATTGGATAAGAGGCTGGGGCTGGGGCAAAGATTGGATAAGAGGCTGGGGCTGGGGCTGTGGCTGGGGCTGAGGCAAGGGATGGGGCTGAGTTATTTTCTGCACCGTTGCAGCATGGTGACCCCATCCCCACAGTTGCAACACAATGCCGCAACGGTGCAGAAAATAATTAGGTTTATTTTCAAGTAATGGTCTATTGCTCAGAGCGAGACTATTGACAAGTGCAGGCCAGCGAGCTACTTTATCACCCTCCACATGAAAGGGACTTCCTCACCGCCCCCAAAATGGACAGAGTGAGGAGTAGAGGAGGGAGGGAGAGGGTACCGAGTAAGAACTGCCCAATACAAACTGGCCAGCTCTTTGAGAGAGAGAGAGAGAGAGAGAGAGAGAGAGAGAGAGAGAGAGAGAGAGAGAGAGAGAGAGAGAGAGAGAGAGAGAATACTCAGAATAGCCATGAACCCAAAAAGTTAACCACTAGGTGGAATGACATAATGTCCTTATACATCCACTGCAGCATCACTTACATGCTGCCTAATTCCCACACTGACCGGGAAGACCAGTGAAGAACACTGGTATTTTCACAACAGTCTTTAAAATCAGTTTTTATAAGTTAACTGCAGACAACAAGCACCTGTTGAGGTAGACATTTGATTTGCAGGTACAACCTTTGCACAACTAATTACTTGTCATGCGTTTCAGTAAATGTAAATTGGAAATACTTTATCACATGTACGATGTCCATATTAGGAACGCCTCAGTCTCAGAAATACAGTTCAATCTCAAGATGAATTTAAGTGTTAAACATTGGCAGTGCATGTGGTGGGTATCCCCCATTTCAATATGAAGTGATTTGAACACCTGGAAAGAGTGCTGTATAGAATCCATTACGACATTATCGTTATTAACATGAATTTTATTTCCATGCTTCTGGATCTCTCCTGCTGTTTGCGTACACACACATTACAGCCCTGTTTATTGTCATCAGTCAGTTTCCTCTCCTTCTGACGTAGTATCTGGCAGCTCCAGTGGCCGAGTGAACCACAGCCCAGCAGACGGGCCCAGCCAAGGCTGCAATGCAGTGGTCCTGGCTTTTAACTGGCTGATTAAGTCATGCCTCTGGGTCTCGGAGACATCGTGAGACCCAGTGATTTCTCCCTGACCTGGGTTCAAATAGTATTTGTAATATTTTTAGCGTTTGCTCTAGTCGGACTGGAGTGGCAATTTGGTGGGATGTGCAGTTTTACGGCACTTTCCTATTGGTTTCATTGTGCCAGGCAAGCTTGATCAAGCCCAGATTAAGTATTTGATATGATTTCAAATAGTAGTTGAACCCAGATCTACTCTCTCCCAAGCCCCTGGTGATCGAACGGAGACCAGCGAGGGGGAGCACCAGTGACGTGCATAAATCACATCACCCCACATCAAATAAAGCCCCACACTTCAAAAGCTCTGAGAAACTCAGGGAAAGGTTCTCGCCAGGGGGGCCCGCTGTCGCAACAAAGGGTTCAGCCTACGCCCCCTGACTCCAAAACGGTGTTCTTGTAAAACACATATGTCATATTAATGTGTGTGCTTTCCTTGTAAAATGTTGTAAAGTTATTAAGGTTTGAAATGGAGGTGCAGTGACAGATCCAAAATGGAGATCATGTGACGACTATGGATCGTTGTAAAGCTGGAGGTCACACGCGTGTGAACGTAGAGGAGAGGACAGAGAAAAGCACAGGTCTATCATTTATGGGACGGAGACTTCACTCTCTTAGTTGGACAAACAAGGTGCCTGCCTATGCAGGGTTTGCCTGTCTTTGTGTGTGTTTGTGCTAGTTTCTGTGCTGCGTGCGGGCATGTGTGTGTGAGTGGTGTGCATGCTGGTGGGTGTATACACCCTGGTTTATCTGTTATACATCTGGTCCTCAGTTTCGGTAATCCCATGCCACTGGGGATATAACGAGTTGGGATTAAATACACAAATTGGGAATAATCCCCAGTTCATGGATACGTTGGAGACGTTATAAAGCCCGCCTATATGAATTGGGTCAACTGCCAAGAAGAGGTGATTAAGGTTTATTTGTTGGTGCACACGCACACACACACACACACACACACACACACACACACACACACACACACACACACACACACACACACACACACACACACACACATCCATAGAGCCATTACAAAAACACATATTCAATCAAACCACAATGTTTGTCATGGTGCACTTGACATTTAAAGGTATTGTATTCAATAGGTGTTTACCATGAATTCATTCTCTGCCAACGTCAGAGAAGTTGCCTTTAAAAGTTAGTTTGAACCTCGGCCTCAGTTTACACAATTCATGCATGCTAACTGTACACGTCAACTAGGATGTCAACACACCATGAGAACCCACCCAACACCGTCTACATCCAGCTCCACACCCACTCAACCAGCGTAGTGAGAGAGCGAGTGAGGTCAGCATTTGGCTCGTCACACTGTGGGTACCTGACCATGGTTAGCTGTCAGGCAAGCAGCAAACGCACAGCTAGGCCCCAGAGACTCTCCCAGTCACAGGCCTTTCCCTGCCGCCCTGCCCACTTTCCACTAGACTGACTACAGCAGCAGTAATAATACAGCAAGACCTCGCCAGCAGGGTCACCGTCTCACACGCTAAAGACTCACAATGACGCATTGTGCTCCGTGCAACTTTAACAGGCGCGTGTCCTAATATGGACACCTTACATATGGACAGGTACAGTGATCGACGGTGCATGTGGATGGTGGATGTATGTCGGCATAGGTGATTTATAACTGCAATGGTCAAATGTCACTATTTGAACATGTTTTAGTTAGACTGTGTTGGTGTGTGGGAGTAGAGGAGAGAGGAAGTACAACTATCTCATCCTAGTTGCCTCAAGGCTCTTTGCTCCACTAGGAGCTGAAAGGACTAAGTCCAGTTGAGTTAGTCAAGTTGCCACTCTATAACTCACAGTGAGTCCCCCCCATGTCACTATCAGAATGGAGACCAGATGGGTGATGGGCATACTCATCTAGTAATGACCTCTTTCTCCAGACATTGACAAAGCAAGGTTTTCTGAAAAAGTCACTTTTTAATGCCCAGAAGTGTGTATGGGAATGAAGGAGAGGTGGGTGATTTGTTTTTTATTGCCCAGAAGTGTGTATAGGAATGAAGGAGAGGTGGGTGATTTGTGTTTAATGCCCAGAAGTGTGTATGGGAATGAAGGAGAGGTGGGTGATTTGTGTTTAATGCCCAGAAGTGTGTATGGGAATGAAGGAGAGGTGGGTGATTGTTTTTAATGCCCAGAAGTGTGTATGGGAATGAAGGAGAGGTGGGTGATTGTTTTTAATGCCCAGAAGTGTGTATGGGAATGAAGGAGAGGTGGGTGATTGTTTTTAATGCCCAGAAGTGTGTATGGGAATGTAGGAGAGGTGGGTGATTGTTTTTAATGCCCAGAAGTGTGTATGGGAATAAAGGAGAGGTGGGTGATTGTTTTTAATGCCCAGAAGTGTGTATGGGAATGAAGGAGAGGTGGGTGATTGTTTTTAATGCCCAGAAGTGTGTATGGGAATGTAGGAGAGGTGGGTGATTGTTTTTAATGCCCAGAAGTGTGTATGGGAATGAAGGAGAGGTGGGTGATTGTTTTTAATGCCCAGAAGTGTGTATGGGAATGTAGGAGAGGTGGGTGATTGTTTTTAATGCCCAGAAGTGTGTATAGGAATGTAGGAGAGGTGGGTGATTGTTTTTAATGCCCAGAAGTGTGTATAGGAATGAAGGAGAGGTGGGTGATTTGTGTTTAATGCCCAGAAGTGTGTATGGGAATGAAGGAGAGGTGGGTGATTGTTTTTAATGCCCAGAAGTGTGTATAGGAATGAAGGAGAGGTGGGTGATTTGTTTTTAATGCCCAGAAGTGTGTATAGGAATGAAGGAGAGGTGGGTGATTTGTTTTTAATGCCCAGAAGTGTGTATGGGAATGAAGGAGAGGTGGGTGATTGTTTTTAATGCCCAGAAGTGTGTATGGGAATGAAGGAGAGGTGGGTGATTGTTTTTAATGCCCAGAAGTGTGTATGGGAGTGAAGGAGAGGTGGGTGATTGTTTTTAATGCCCAGAAGTGTGTATGGGAATGAAGGAGAGGTGGGTGATTGTTTTTAATGCCCAGAAGTGTGTATGGGAATGAAGGAGAGGTGGGTGATTTGTTTTTAATGCCCAGAAGTGTGTATAGGAATGAAGGAGAGGTGGGTGATTTGTTTTTAATGCCCAGAAGTGTGTATGGGAATGAAGGAGAGGTGGGTGATTGTTTTTAATGCCCAGAAGTGTGTATGGGAATGAAGGAGAGGTGGGTGATTTGTTTTTAATGCCCAGAAGTGTGTATAGGAATGAAGGAGAGGTGGGTGATTGTTTTTAATGCCCAGAAGTGTGTATGGGAATGAAGGAGAGGTGGGTGATTGTTTTTAATGCCCAGAAGTGTGTATGGGAATGTAGGAGAGGTGGGTGATTGTTTTTAATGCCCAGAAGTGTGTATGGGAATGAAGGAGAGGTGGGTGATTGTTTTTAATGCCCAGAAGTGTGTATGGGAATGAAGGAGAGGTGGGTGATTGTTTTTAATGCCCAGAAGTGTGTATAGGAATGTAGGAGAGGTGGGTGATTTGTTTTTTCATGGGATAGTTGCCAGAGAAGCCTACACAATAAAAAGTGCTATCTAGAACCTAAAAGGGTTATTCGGCTGTCCCCATAGGAGAACCCTTTGGCAAACCCTATTTGGTTACAGTTCGAATCATTTTGGTTCCAGGTAGAGCCATTTTGGGTTCGAAGGAGAACCCTTTTCACAGATGTATACCGTTTTTGTGGTTGTTGTTCTGAACCCACTGTCCCCAAGTCATTGTGACGTTGTGAAGTTCGCCACTCCCCTCCCCTAACATTTGATTAACACTTGTTTTACATGATCATCAACATTCAGTATATACCTCAGTGCAAATGCAATCTCCCTGAAGAGGTTTGACTTTGCTAGGTAATAAGACAGAGAGGTAAGCTTTTGCACGAGTGCATGGCGGCCATCGCCGTGGAGTGAGCTGGGCATCACTGGGCGAGTCATTGAAACTGGAAAGCTTTTTCGGGATTATAATTTCCTCCTCATATTGTACAATATGTGTCTCCACACTCCTAGGCCAGGAATGGGCAACTTTGAGGGGGTGGGAGCCACCAAAAATCTGAACTCATTATGAGGGGCAGAAGCGGCTCGTGGGTCTGCGTATCCACATCCATACCCACACATGCGATCAGAGCCAGCCCTCGCCTTTTGGGGGCCAAACGTGACATTTTGTGATGAGTGAGTATGTTGTTGCAGAAATAAATAAGCCCATGCTAAAACAATCAAACTATTTTTGCTACAAATCAGTATGTTAGGAATTCCGACATATGAAATATGAAAGTCAGTTTGTTTTCAGGGGAGGGGGGCATTTTTCACTTTAAGCACCTGCCCCCTGAAAGTTGTGTGACAGCCCTGCTCAGAAACCTCTCCCAGCTGGTTGTTGTGGATAATGGCTAGGCATGGGCCTCTGGGCTAACAGGATCAGTATTCATGAAGCATCCTATACCTTCCTGCTTGTTTGTTCTCTGCTGTGTTCTCACCATAAATTTGCTCTGAGAACAGTGACTTTCGATGGTTTTACGATGCAATGCAATGGTGTGTGTGTGTGTGTGTGTGTGTGTGTGTGTGTGTGTGTGTGTGTGTGTGTGTGTGTGTGTGTGTGTGTGTGTGTGTCGATGTGCATGTGACTTGCATAAGCATGTTGGCCCATATATGCTGGGAAGAAAGCACTCTGACTGGCACTGTATGTAGCTCGGAAATTTCTGAAGAAACGACCTTTTCATTTGGATGGACATATCACCGTAAATGAACTAGAAACTGAGGGGACATTTCATTCCAAATCAACTGGAAACTGTCAGTTGTTTTCTAATGCCTGACCTTTGAAAGCAGATACAACATTAGTTACTTCTACCCTGCAAGGGGAATGGGACTTTTATTCTCCTTCAGTGTAGCAGGGTAAGCAGTGGTGGAAAAAGTACCCAATTGCCATACTTGAGTAAAAGTAAAGATACCTTAATAGAAAATCAACCAAGTAAAAGTGAAAGTCACCCTGTAAAGTACTAGTTGAGTAAAAGTCTAAAAGTATTTGGTTTTAAATATACTTAAGTATCAAAAGTAAATGTAATTGCAAAAATATACTCAAGTATCAAAAGTAAAAATAATTTCAAATTCCTTATATTAAGCAAACCAAAGTGCACAATTATCTTTTTAACAATTATTTACAGAGAGCCAGGGGCGCACTCCAACAGTAAGGAAGACCAGGGATGTTGCCTGATAAGTGTGTGAATTGTACCTGTCACACTAAACATTCAAAGTGTAACGAATACTTTTGGGTGTCAGGGAAAATGGATGGAGTAAAGAGTACATCATTTCCCTTGGGAATGTAATGAAGTAAAATGATTTTTACCTAAGTACTTTAGACCACTGAGGGTAAGTCTGTCATAGCCACAGAGAAGAGGTGACCATGCAGGGACAGACTGTGGTTATTGAGAGAGAAGTACTGGAACTCCAGAGATACAGTACCAAACTGAGAGTGTCAGCAAGGCCCTTCACCTGGTCAAGGGGAACACACCACAACACAGTATCAGCACACAGCTAGCTCCAGAGAAAAGGGAACATGAACTCCACAAATGCTACTTCCAAACGTCACACAATGGCAATGTCCCTACTCACTGTGAATGATTGACTGTGGTACTTATTATTGGAGCCAAAGCACAGAAAGATAATCTGTCCGCACATTTTAATTCACAGGCAATAAAGATAAATCACCAGCAAACATTCCTAGGTGTCAATTTAAATGCTGAATTCAATTTCAAAATCACACTTTAGGAATGTGACCAAAATAGCTTTTTACCGCCTGAGGAACATTGCCAACGTGCTGCCGTTTCTATCTCAGGCTGATACATCACAGGAGGTTGGTGGCACATTCATTTGGGAGGACTGGCTTGTGGTAATGGCTGGAGCGGAATTGGGTGGAACGGTATTAAATACATCAAACACATGGTTTCCATGCCATTCCATTTGCTCCGTTCCAGCCATTATTATGAGCCGTTCTCCCCTCAGCAGCCTCCCTGTGATACAGAGAGAATCATCCATGCTTTTAATTCAAGCAGGCTTGACTACTGTAATGCTCTCCTGTCTGGTCTACCCAATGAAACCATTGTTCAACTGCAAAACAGGCAGAATGCTGCAGCGCGGGGACTGACCAGGACCAGACAGAGAACGCATATTACACCGGTTTAAAGTCTCTGAACTGGCTGCCTGGGATTTAGAACAAATCTGTGAAAAATAATATGAAGATTATTCTATTGGTTTTTAAATCAATCCTTGATTGTGCACCCCACTACATACAGTATCAGACATGCTTTCAGTTATGTATCACCAGGTCCTTCAGGTCCTCTGGCGCTGGTCTTTACATTTTCATTTTTTTATTTAACCAGGCAAGTCAGTTAAGAACAAATTCTTATTTCACCTTATAGGACGGTCACAGCCGGTTGTGATACAGTCTGAGATCAAACCAGGGTCTGTAGTGACACCTCTAGCACTGAGATGCAGTGCCTTAGACTGCTGTGCCACTCAGACCAAGAGGAATGGAGGGCAGCCTGTAGTTACTATGCCCACAGCCTCTGGAATAGCCTGCCAGAGAACATGATGGGGCCAAGAGGAATGGAGGGGCAGCCTGTAGTTACTATGCCCCCAGCCTCTGGAATAGCCTGCCAGAGAACATGAGGGGGACCAAGAGGAATGGAGGAGCCTGTAGTTACTATGCCCCCAGCCTCTGGAATAGCCTGCCAGAGAACACGAGGGGGACCAAGAGGAATGGAGGGGCCTGTAGTTACTACGCCCCCAGCCTCTGGAATAGCCTGCCAGAGAACATGAGGGGGACCAAGAGGAATGGAGGGGCAGCCTGTAGTTACTATGCCCCCAGCCTCTGGAATGGCCTGCCAGAGAACATGAGGGGGGCCAAGAGGAATGGAGGGTAGCCTGTAGTTACTATGCCCCCAGCCTCTGGAATAGCCTGCCAGAGAACATGAGGGGGGCCAAGAGGAATGGAGGGCAGCCTGTAGTTACTATGCCCCCAGCCTCTGGAATAGCCTGCCAGAGAACATGAGGGGGGCCAAGAGGAATGGAGGGCAGCCTGTAGTTACTATGCCCCCAGCCTCTGGAATAGCCTGCCAGAGAACATGAGGGGGCCCAAACTGTGGACATGTTTAAAAGATCTTAAAACAAACCTTTTTTAGCTTTGCTTTTCCTTTGGGGGCTTTTAGGTATCTCTACTTACTGATCAGCCCCGTTAACATCCTCCCCATTAGACAGACAGGGAAGACTGAAGACACAGTTACTGTAGTTAGTGATCAGCCCTGTTAACATTCTCCCCATGAGACAGACAGGGAAGTGAAACTGTACACCCGACCGCACTCTGTCCCAGCGTTGACAGTGATGTCACACTATGCAGTCTCATGGAGTGTGCTCTCCATGATAACACAGAAGAAGGTCATTGAACCCTCGAAGTAGGAACGTGACTTTGTGCTGAAATCATTGTGACGTCGTGCTGACATTTCATTTCTGACACGCATCACTTCTTCTTCTGTGCTGACCTAATAGGAGAATACAAGGGGAATAACAGGGAATTCCCAACATGATTTCAAGAGTCAAAATCCTTGTTCACACTGCAGGCCTTAAAGCTCAAATCAGTTTTATTTTGGATACTGTCCAAACAGCAATTTACAAATGACCAAATCGGATTTGTGTGGTTTGAGACAGCAGTCATTTGCTGACATGGCTACTCTAGTTGTCATAGTAATGGCAGGTGTGTGCGCAGTGGTTTCGGCTGATTGGTGGTGGTGCTCCTGCTTCCTATCATTCAGAAGTTATGTAGCAAGCTAAGGTGACAACAATGTCTGCTACGGACGTTTCCCAGTCACTTTGAATGTTCAACATCCTAGAGTAAGAACACCTATAAAGTCTCAAAGAATAAGTTGATCCAACTTTCAAAACGAGTCCTTTTTGGCTAGCCACAGCAGTCAACTAGCTAGCTATGTTGCTATTTGGCTTTCTATCACGTTCACTCATTGATTGTCAACAATTAACAAGCTAGTTAGCTACCACATCATGTTCTTGTCAAACTGTAAATATAGCAGCTGGCAAGCAACAAGATATGTCAAATAACAGTATAAAATGTGATTTGACCGTTCAGACACAAGTCGCATGGCCAGGAATCAGATTTGTATCCTACGAGGGTGGTTTGAAACATCCGGTACGATGTGTCTTTGGGCTGTTCAGACTGCAGGTAAAAGAAAATATTTGAATATTTCACTGGCAATGTGAACCAGAGGATCTAAGAGTGTCTTGTTCAATATCCTGATGACGTTAAATGCTGAGTGAAATTAATTCAGTAACAGTATAACAATATTTTAAATAAGACATCACAGTCTTCTTCCCACCATAAAAAAAAGTTGATAACCTCTATATCGAGGAAAAATGTGTTTACTATGACTGTGATGTGTGGTTGTCTCACCTAGATATCTTAAGATGAATGCACTAAGTCGTTCTGGATAAGAGCGTCTGCTAAATGACAAACATGTTCCTGTGAAATATAATATGTCTACCAACAACATTAGGATAATGAATCCAATCATGTGGTTAAAGGATGTAACAATAGGGGAAACCCCCCCTTCCTGTTGTAACACCTTGTTGTACAAATGACCAAATCGGATTTGTGTGGTTTGACTCTGCCCCGCTGAAGACCCTAGTTGAGATGATTCCAAATCCAATCACTAAATACAACCATTTTTCTCTTTTTATTACTTTCATGGAGAGAAAAAGGGAAACGGACACGAAACAGATGGAAAATATCTCTCTTTGTCTCGACTACAATATCTAAAATGGGCCTAATTGGTGTTCTTGGACACTGGTTACAGTCGCTGCATGTGTGAACATTATACATTTCTCTGCAGCCGCCCTGGCTGTCGTCAATGACTACGGTTGGCAGATGTACCTGTTTTCTGCCCAGGCACGCTCTGCAGGGCTCTACGGAAACACAAACCATCTGGGGAGGCCCCTGGATCCTTAAGACACCCTACAACACCCTTATGTAATCTACGTCCCCCGACCCACGTGTTCTCTCTCTCTCTCTCTCTCTCTCTCTCGCTCTCTCTCTCTCTCTCGCTCTCTCTTGCTCTCTCTCTCTCTCTCTCGCTCTCTCTTGCTCTCTCTCTCTCTCTCTCTCTCTCTCTCTCTTGCTCTCTCTCTCTTGTGCTCTCTCTCTCTCTCTCTCTCTCTCTCTCTCTCTCTCTCTCTCTCTCTCTCTCCATCTCTCTAAGGACACATTGCATCGATATCTACGCAAACAGTCCGAATGACTTCTTCATGACTTTGACTTTATTAATTCTTGTTCACAGTTACAGAAAAACTTCAACCAATGTGAGAGCAGCAGCAGCAGAAATCCTGCACCACTCTGCCAGAACCAAAGCTAACTTTCCAATAGCATTATTCCTGGATGCAATGGAACCCAAGTCTCAAGTTGGAGATCAGTTTCCACTTTCCAGCCTCCATATAATTGAACAAATTGCTTTGAATCAGATTAACTGGGATGGTCTGGTCTTTGTTAGATGGACTTGGGGCAAATACAGGATCAGTCCTGAGCTCTGCCTCAAATGATGACAAACTGCATGGATTCTAGAGGTAATGCTTACTCCCTGAGAGGGCCTGCCGTCATTACTCACCTACAGTACAGTACTAACGTACTACAGGCCCTACTGCCTGCCTGCTAACTTACTACAGGCCCTACTGACTTTCTGCCTGATAACTTACTACAGGCCCTGCAGCCTGCCTGACTGCCTGTTAACTTACTACAGGCCCTGTTGCCTGCCTGCTTGCTATCTTACTACAGGCCCTGCTGCCTGCCTGCTAACTTACTACAGGCCCTGTTGCCTGCCTGCCTGCCTGCTAACTTACTGGAGGCCCTGCTGCCTGCCTGCTAACTTACTACAGGCCCTGTTGCCTGCCTGCCTGCCTGCCTGCCTGCCTGCCTGCCTGCCTGCCTGCCTGCCTGCCTGCCTGCTTGCTAACTTACTACAGGCCCTGCTGCCTGCCTGCCAACTTACTACAGGCCCTGTTGCCTGCCTGCCTGCCTGCTAACTTACTGGAGGTCCTGCTGCCTGCCTGCTAACTTACTACAGGCCCTGTTCTGCTAACTTACTACAGGCCCTGCTGTCTGCCTGCTAACTTACTACAGGCCCTGTTACCTGCCTGCCTGCTTTCTAACTTACTACAGGCCCTGTTACCTGCCTGCCTGCTTTCTAACTTACTACAGGCCCTGTTACCTGCCTGCCTGCTTGCTAACTTACTACAGGCCCTGCTGCCTGCCTGCCTGCCTGCCTGCTTGCTAACTTACTACAGGAAACTGCTGCCTGACTGCCTGCCTGCTAATTTACTACAGGCCCTGTTGCCTGCCTGCCTGCCTGCCTGCTAACTTACTACAGGCCCTGCCTGATTGCTGACCATCATGAGTCAATGGAAGACACATGATGAGGCTATAAGGTCTGTATGCTAACTATTCATGGAGAGGATGGAGAGGATGGAGAGGATGGACCTGCTGTTGGCCTTCTGCTGCTTGGGAGAGTTTCTATCACTTTCACTGATGTAGTTGGTGGTGGATGTGTGGACAAACAGAAACACACAGAAACACAGATGTAAAGTGCACTCTCTCTCTCTCTCTCTCCTCTTTCTCTCTTCTTTCCCTCTTTCTTTCTCTCTCTCTCTCTCTCTCTCTCTCTCTCTCTCTCTCCTCTTTCTCTCTTCTTTCCCTCTTTCTTTCTCTCTCTCTCATCTCTCTCGCATTCTCAATTCAATGTAAGGGCTTTATTGGCATGGGAAACAAATGTTAACATTGCCAAAGCAAGTGAAGTAGATAATAAACAAAAGTGAAATAAACAATAAAAATGAACAGTAAACATTACACTCACAGAAGTTCCAAAGTAATAAAGACATTCCATATGTAATATCATGTCTATACAGTGTTGTAATAAAACAAATGAACATAAATATGGGTTATATTTACAATGGTGTTTCTAGTGGCAACAGGTCACAAATCTTGCTGCTGTGATCTTTCTGCTGTGATGGACCCACATCTACTGGTATTTCAACCAATACTGAGTCTGCACATAGTCAAAGCTTTCCTTAAGTTTGGGTCAGTCACAGTGGTCAGGTGTTCAGCCACTGTGTACTCTCTGTTCAGGGCCAAATAGTATTCTAGTTGCCTCTGTTTTTTTGTTAATTCTTCCCAATGTGTCTCATGATTTGGTTGGGTCTAATAGTGTTGCTGTCCTGGGGCTCTGTGTGGTGTGTTTGTGAACAGAGACCCAGGCCCAGATTCTGTCCGCACCGCACCCGCCCGCCCGACTAGCATCACTACTCTGGACGGTTCTGACTTAGAATATGTGGACAACTACAAAATCCTAGGTGTCTGGCTAGACTGTAAACTCTCCTTCCAGACTCATATTAAACATCTCCAATCCAAAATGAAATCTAGAATCGGCTTCCTATTTCACAACAAAGCCTCCTTCACTCACCCCGCCAAACATACCCTAGTAAAACTGACTATCCTACCGATACTCGACTTCGGCGATGTCATTTACAAAATATCTTCCAATACTCTACTCAGCAAACTGGATGCAGTCTATCACAGTGCCATCCGTTTTGTCACCAAAGCCCCTTATGCCACCCACCACTGCGGCCCTCGCTACATATTTATCGCAAGACCCACTGGCTCCAGTTCATCTACAAGTCTATGCTAGGTAAAGCTCCGCCTTATCTCAGCTCACTGGTCACAATAACAACACCCACCTGTAGCACGTGCTCCTGCAGGTATATCTCACTGGTAATCCCCAAAGCCAACACCTCCTTTGGCCGTCTTTCCTTCCAGTTCTCTGCTGCCAGTGACTGGAAACGAATTGCAAAACTTGCTGAAGCTGGAGACTTATATTTCCCTCAATAACTTTAAACATCAGCTATCTGAGCAGCTAACCGATCGCTGCAGCTGTACATAGCCCATCTGTAAATAGTCCACCCAATCTACCTACCTCATCCCCATATTGTTTTATTGACATTTCTGTTCTTTTGCACACCAGTATTTCTACTTGCACATCATCATCTGCTCATCTATCACTCCAGTGTTAATCTGCTAAATTGTAATTACTTCACTACTATGGCCTATTTATTGCCTTATCTCCTCACGCCATTTGCACACACTGTATATAGACTTTATGTTTTTTCTATTGTGTTATTGACTGTACGTTTGTTTATTCCATGTGTAACTCTGTGTTGTTGTTTGTGTCGCACTGCTTTGCTTTATACAGAGATTTACAGTCAGGGCCCAATTCTAGGTGATTCCCACACTCCCTCCCTCCACTCTTTATCTGTCTCTCTCTCACCCCCCCCTCTCTCTGTCTCTCCCTCTACCTCTCCCTCTCCCTCTTCTCTCTCTCTCTCTCGCTCTCTCGCTCGCTCTCTCCCTCCACTCTTTATCTGTCTCTCTCTCTCTCCCTCCCTCCTCTCTCTCTCTCTCTCTCTCTCTCTATCTGTCTCTCCCTCCTCTCGCTCTACTCTCTCTCCCCTCTAGCACTCTCTCTATCCCTCCCTCCACTCTCTCATTTTCTCTCTCTTTAACTCTCTCTCTCCTCTCTCTCTCCTCTCTCTCACTCTCTCTCTCTTCTCTCCTCTCTCTCTCTCTCTGTCTGTCTTTCTCTCCTCTCTCTCTCTCTCTCTCTCTCTCTCTCTCCTCTCTCCTCTCTCTTTCCCATCTCTCCTCTCCTCTCTCTCCCTCCCTCCTCTCTCTGTCTCTCTCTCTCTACACAATCTAAAAAAAAATTTTAATCAGGTGACTTTTATATTAAACACTGTCCTGTCATGCTCCGAGGTGAAGTTTACTCTAGGTGCAGATCAGAGGAGGCTGGTGGGAGGAGTGGGCTTGTTGTAATGACTGGAATGGAATTCATGGAACAGAGTCAAACATGTGGTTTCCATATATGTGTTTGATACCATTCCATTTATTCAATTCCAGCCATTACAATGAGCCCGTCTTCCTATAGCTCCTCCACCAGACTCCTCTGGTGCAGATATAAGATCAGCTTTCCTCCCCTAATCCTACCTTTAACCAATAGTGGGGAAAATGCTAAACTGACCCAAGATCAGCGTCTAGGGATAGCTTCACCCTACACCACCCTGTCAAACAGCCAGGCCATGGCACATTTAAAAACACAATACATTTTCAGAATGTGAGTATGTGAGTAAAACACAAAGCTACACCCACAGTCAGAGAAATACAATGAGAAAAATATAATCTTTGGAAATTTACTGCTATAAAAAAAGCATCTCTATTCCTACACTTTCGTGACAATCTCTGTGAAGTTTTCAGTATTATGTGTTTTCACCCTACGATAGTTTTGGCAAGATAAGTCAATAGTTACCGTGGCATGGAGGTAAATGCAGAGTTGAATTTCTGGTATTAGTGATGCAGACAGCATTGATTTCTCTGTCAAGTCTCCCCTCTCTGTAAATAGTGCAGTGGAATGGATTCACATCATCATGGGCCATCCTCAGAAAGTCCATCCTGCTCATGTAAAATCACAATGTACATGCAGTACTGTACATACAGTATGTCACGGGAACTGCAGGAGCAGACCAGGGAAAAACCTATGGACAGTTTGGATGTGTCATTTAAAAAAAGTTCAATTAGTTGATATTGAGACAACATAGTCTCTTTAATGGCATTTAACCTTGTAATGACATGTTAGGAACATGTCACCAATGGGGACACTGGTCACTTTGGTTACACACGATAACAATAGTTTGGTGGGTGCTTATATTTGTCCTATTTCACACATGTACAAGTGTGTATTAAAATGCATGTTTTGATTGGAAATCTAGTTTTTTCCCCAGATCCTGATCTCCCTGAGAGACAACCCTTGAACAATTAGAGCTAACAGCCTTGCTCATGGGCACATCAACAGATTTTTTCCCCCATTGTCAGCTCGGGGAGTCAAACTAGCAACCTTTTAGTTACTGGCCAAATGCTCTAATCGCTAGGCTACCTACTGCCTGTGTAAAATAGTGACAGAGTGATCTCTGTCATTTACCAAGCAGAAAGAAAACATGATCTCTTTCCCACCGGAGAAACTCTCACAGTAATATGCACAACAAAACAATTGGCCTTAATTTCCCAGATCCTCAGAGATTCCTATGGTATCACCTGTCCTACTGTACCTGTATCAGCCATTTTCTTCCCACCAGCCAACCAGGTGAGTGACAAAGACACAGACCGCAGAGCCAGACTAGCCCCGGCTAGCTAGCGTTAGCGCTGCCAAGCACTCTGGGATACGGTGTCTCTCCCATTGTTAACAATAGTATTAAGGAACTGGAGATACAACGCCTCGTATCCATTACTGCTTTAATGAGCACATTCTGTACTTGGTCTTTATTAAGAGGAATTAAGCCACAATGACATGTGAATAGACATTATAATTATACGATTCTGGGAAAATGCTGCAAGGGCTATTATGGTGCTCTGGTACAGTACATTTCACTCAATGATTCTCATGATGTGGTGTAGGCCTGGTTCATTTCAAGGAGAGTTGGGAGGACGACTTTGAATGAAATTGATATCTCATCATCCCTATACAGATCATGGCATTGCCTCCAGGGTCTCACAATAATATTCAAGTCAGAGTTAAACCAAACGTATCAGAAAAGAGAGTGGTTTTCAACATCTCCATATGGCAAAATAACAGGGTAGAGGACAAAGATCAAGCTCCTTGACGCCTCGTCTGGTCCTCCTCGTGCCTCCTCCAAGCTTCCTCCGTCCCTGCCCATGTTGTCAACAAGCCAGTCTCGCTCTTCTGTAATCGCGGAACGTCAACGAGACAGAACCAAAGCACCTCCTTCCTCCTCCACATTCACACAGTGCAAAGACACTCAGACAGTGGAGATAGATTACATCACATACTGGCCCCTACAATCTCTCTCAGTCCTAACATCCCTCTATGAACAATAACCTCTAATTTGTTCCTTTCACATTCTTCCCCTGAGTTCCTAAGTCCAGATGTCAGCTGTTTTGTCAGAGAGATAGATTTGTTGTCAAACTATATTTTGCTTCAGGCTTCTTTTTGGGGAATTAAGTCTTCCGATCTGTCAGGGCGCACGTGTGTGTGTGTGTGTGTGTGTGTGTGTGTGGTGTGTGGTGTGTGGTGTGTGTGTGTGTGTGTGTGTGTGTGTGTGTGTGTGTGTGTGTGTGTGTGTGTGTGTGAGTGAGTGAATGAGTGAGTGAGTGAGTGTGTGTGTGTGTACAAAGGTTTTGTGTGTGTGTGTGTGCTCGCGGGTGTGTGCAGTTGTGTGTGTGTACGCCCAGCCTAAGGATTTCCTAGCAGTAGCAGTCTTCCTCGTCAAGATCTGAGGGCAGCACTTCTTTTGACAGGTGTTGGTACAGCATGAGTAAGAATATCTGTGTGCGGGGACACTCGCAGGGTTCCAAGTTGCCTATTATTAAAGAAAACATTCCGTCGTCGCCATGGGGATGACAGAGCTCTGAGGTGACTGCGGGGAGTGCTGACAGGTCTGTGTCAGAGGAGAATTCCACCCCTCCGTTTAGGATCACTCTCTCTGTCTCTCTTTCCCTCCCTCCGTCTCTCCACCGCTCTTTCTGTCTGTCTCTTTCTTTATCTATCTGTGATTGTCCCTCCTCTTCTCTCCACCCCGTGATCTCCCTCTCTCCCCCCTCTCTCTATCTCTTTTTATCCTTCCATCTCTGGCCCACCCTCTCTCCCCCCTCTCCCTCTGTCCTTCCAGGCTTTCCTTGGCACCCTTCCTTCCTTTCTCTCTCTCTCTCTCTCTCTCTCTCTCTCTCTCTCTCTCTCTCTCTCTCTCAGAGAGCTAGAAGCAGCAGGTAGAGCAGCCTCAGGTTTCAAGCCCCTGTCTGTTTCCTGTTGCACGTATACATGCTAGAGTTGCAGAGTTTTGCTACGGTGTGCCCCAGTACACATGACACTTTACACTATACAGTGATCTCTAAACACATTCAATATAATACTCTCTAAACGTGAACATCTGATCAAAGCTAAACCTTATCTGTATAGACACAATACGTACCGTAATATCCTGGACATTGACCTTCTGTCTAGCACATTTGTCTGCATGCCAAATGTCCCCCTATTCCTATGAGTCCAGTCTCTGTCGCAGCCGGCTGTAACCGGGAGACCCATGGGGCAGCGCACAATTGGCTCAGCGTCGTCCGGGTTAGGGGAGGGTTTGGCCGGCAGGGATATCCTTGTCCCATCGCGCACCAGCGACTCCTGTGGCGAGCTGACATGGTTGCCAGGTGTATGGTGTTCCCTCTGACACATTGGCGTGGCAGGCTTCCGGGTTAATCAAGAAGCAGTGCAGCTTGGTTGGGTTGTGGTTGGGTTGTGTTTCGGGGGACGCGCGGCTCTCGACCTTCGCCTCTCCCGAGTCCGTACGGGAGTTACAGTGATGAGACAAGACTGTAAATGTCAATTAGATACCATGAAATTGGAGAGAAAAAGGGGTAAAAAGTGCACTGTATAGAGAATAGGTGTAACGGGTGTCGTCGTCTGAAGAGGAATAATCAGACCAAAGCACAGCGTGGTAAGTGTTCATGCTTTTTATTTAAACTGAACACTATAACAAAACAACAAAGAGAATAAACCAAACCGAAACAGTCCTGTCAGGTGCAGAAAACACTAAACAGAAAATAACTACCCACAAACACCATGTGGGGGAAAAGCTACCTAAGTATGGTTCCCAATCAGAGATAACAATAGACAGCAGTCCCTGATTGAGAACCATACCAGGCCAAAACAAGGAAATACAAAAACATTTAAAAAAGAACATAGAATGCCCACCCAAATCACACCCTGACCAAACCCAAATAGAGACATAACAAGCTCTAAGGTCAGGACGTGACAATCGGTTGTGATTTGTGACACAAACTCAATTACCTTAAAGGAATAATCCATTCAAAACCACAACTTTCTATGATTTACATGGTTAAATAACGGAAATATGTGAGAACAACATATGTGGTTTATTTAAGCAGTAAGACCCGAGGGGGTGTGGTATGTGGCAGATATACCACGGCTAAGGGCTGTTGTTACGCACGACAACGCGGAGTGCTAGGACACAGCCCTTATTTGTGGTATATGGCAGATATACCACGGCTAAGAGCTGTTGCTACGCTCGACAACGCGGAGTGCTAAGACACAGCCCTTAGTTGTGGTATGTGGCAGATATACCACGGCTAAGGGCTGTTGTTACGCACGACAACGCGGAATGCTAGGACACAGCCCTTAGTTGTGGTATGTGGCAGATATACCACGGCTAAGGGCTGTTGTTACGCACGACAACGCGGAATGCTAGGACACAGCCCTTAGTTGTGGTATGTGGCAGATATACCACAGCTAAGGGCTGTTGCTACGCTCGACAACGCGGAGTGCTAGGACACAGCCCTTAGTTGTGGTATGTGGCAGATATACCACAGCTAAGGGCTGTTGTTACGCACGACAACGCGGAGTGCTAGGACACAGCCCTTAGTTGTGGTATGTGGCAGATATACCACAGCTAAGGGCTGTTGTTACGCACGACAACGCGGAGTGCTAGGACACAGCCCTTAGTTGTGGTATGTGGCAGATATACCACAGCTAAGGGCTGTTGTTACGCACGACAACGCGGAGTGCTAGGACACAGCCCTTAGTTGTGGTATGTGGCAGATATACCACAGCTAAGGGCTGTTGTTACGCACGACAACGCGGAGTGCTAGGACACAGCCCTTAGCTGTGGTATATGGCAGATATACCACAGCTAAGGGCTGTTGTTACGCACGACAACGCGGAGTGCTAGGACACAGCCCTTAGTTGTGGTATATGGCAGATATACCACAGCTAAGGGCTGTTGTTACGCACGACAACGCGGAGTGCTAGGACACAGCCCTTAGTTGTGGTATATGGCAGATATACCACGGCTAAGGGCTGTTGTTACGCACGACAACGCGGAGTGCTTGGACACAGCCCTTAGCTGTGGTGTTTTGGCCGTATATCACAAACCCTGAGGTGCCTTATTGCTATTACAAACTGGTTACCAACATAAAGTAAAAAATACATGTTTTCTCATACCCATGGTATACGGTCTGATATACCACGGCTTTCAGCCAATCAGCATTCAGGGATCGAACCACCCAGTTTATAAACGTCAGTATAATAAGTTAGGAAGTAACATGTGAACATTTTTGCAGAAATCTGCAGAACTAAAGCCAACCATAAAACCCACAATGCAATGCACTCTCTATAAAGGCTGTCTGGCCAGCTAGGTAGCAAGCTGAAAAAACGTAGCTACACAAAAGAATACCAACGTCAGTGTCAGCATGTGAAGTAGTTAGCTAGTTGTACAATACCTGAAACAAACTGCACTATCATTTAAGAAGTTACAATCTCAACATGTTCAACCTGGTAGAGATGTCCTTTCTAGCTCAACGCTATTGGTCTAGTTGCTATGTTAATGTGTTAGGGCCCTGCGAGCCTGCAAGTAGGAAGATGAGTGAGAAAACCGCTTTGCATCATGGTAGTTGAAGGAAGAAAGGATATTATTCTAGGACATTTGAACAAAATGTATATTTTGTCATGAAGATGTAGACATTGTCTTATTGGGTGATCTGGAGTGCAGGTAATTGTTATGAAATGTTGTTTATTCATTTAACTCGGCAAGTCGGTTAAGAACAAATTCTTATTTTCAATGACAGCCTAGGAACAGTGCCTGTTCAGGGGCAGAATGACAGATTTGTACTTTGTCAGCTCGGTGATTTGAACTTGCAACCTTTCGGTTACTAGTTCAACACACTAACCACTAGGCTACCCTGCCGCCCCAAACCTGTCATAGTTTGTTATCCTCTATACTTAGAGTTGATATCCACGTAATAATATCCCCCAAATTGGGATAAACAAGCATTCTTTGCCATTGTACCCCGTACCCCTGCTGTTGTATTCAGTGAAACATTATAAAAAAGGACATAACAAAACATGCTGAAAAGCTGTTATGTTGTTCAATGTACGTGGAACCAGATTCCCACCCCACTGTTCGAAATGCAGAGCCCTGTGGCTTCAGGCTATTCGTCATGGGAGAGTGAGAAATAGTGGGGACCCGGTGTCTAAGTAGGCTACACGTAGCTATGTGTGTGCTAAACATTTAATCACAGGTGAGACTTTTAACTTGTGTAGTATAGTCTGTTTATAACTCCACTCCTTACTTGTAACATTATAGTTTGTTTGTTTGTGTTGTTGGTCTTGGCTAGCCTAATGTTGTGGTCGGTAGCTAGCTAGCACTCACTCACGTGGCTGCTAGCACCGTCATGAATAGGGGCAGTTAGGACGCCCTACAGTATTAAATGTTTCTAAGTAGTGAGAACGCGAGGGAGAGGCAATGTTGAAAAGTCATCTTCACACATGTTGTACTTTTCTTATAAGGAGTTTTGTAATTGACAAAAAAAAGCAGACAACAAGAAAGTTGTGTTTGAAAAAGGTAAAGTTCACGTCACATTTCATTTCCAGGGTGGATTATCCCTTAATCCTAGTTGAACCATTAGGCCTTGTGAACCTGGACTTCCACCAATACACCTGGTTGGACTTCAACACTCAAAGAGCCGACAAAATGTTGAGTCAAGATTTAGTAAGCCCTATTACAAAATGGAGACATTAGGGTAAGTAAGTAGGTCTATTGTTTGTCATTCTCATAGTATTTGATGAATGCTCTGACAGCCACACAGTCCGGTTCCTGGTTCTGTCTAAAAGCAAACTGTAGTGTAACCAGCCAGGTCACCCATGATCCATGTCACTGTTCAACTTCCATCCATGTCTGAGGATGTCAGTAGATTCCATGGAAACCAGCCACTAGAGGAACAGTGAGCTCCGTTACCTTTCAGTAGGTTTCAGTACTGTTTAGGGCATTGGGGATGAGGGATGGAAGCCTCTGATTCCAAAGGTTCCAAGTTCAAATCCAGTGATTAAAGTAATGTTTGTTTCAAGCCAATTCCAAACCTTAACCCGGTACCTAATGCCATTAGCTTACACATTTACAGTTCATGCCTAAACTTAACCCTAATCTTAATAAACACAAAATGTGACGTTTGGAACAACTTTGAAAATTTGACATTGGAGAAACATGGATGAAAGTCTAATTCTGATGTGAGACTGTGAGAGCTGGTAGAAACAGTGAGCAAACTTACCACGGTGAGAGCTGGTAGAAACAGTGAGCAAACTTACCGCTGTGAGAGAGCTGGTAGAAACAGTGAGCAAACTTACCACTGTGAGAGAGCTGGTAGAAACAGTGAGCAAACTTACCACTGTGAGTGCTGGTAGAAACAGTGAGCAAACTTACCACTGTGAGAGCTGGTAGAAACAGTGAGCAAACTTACCGCTGTGAGAGAGCTGGTAGAAACAGTGAGCAAACTTACCGCTGTGAGAGAGCTGGTAGAAACAGTGAGCAAACTTACCGCTGTGAGAGAGCTGGTAGAAACAGTGAGCAAACTTACCGCTGTGAGAGAGCTGGTAGAAACAGTGAGCAAACTTACCGCTGTGAGAGAGCTGGTAGAAACAGTGAGCAAACTTACCGCTGTGAGAGAGCTGGTAAAAACAGTGAGCAAACTTACCGCTGTGAGAGAGCTGGTAGAAACAGTGAGCAAACTTACCACTGTGAGAGAGCTGGTAGAAACAGTGAGCAAACTTACCGCTGTGAGAGAGCTGGTAGAAACAGTGAGCAAACTTACCGCTGTGAGAGAGCTGGTAAAAACAGTGAGCAAACTTACCACTGTGAGAGAGCTGGTAGAAACAGTGAGCAAACTTACCACTGTGAGAGAGCTGGTAGAAACAGTGAGCAAACTTACCACTGTGAGTGCTGGTAGAAACAGTGAGCAAACTTACCACTGTGAGAGCTGGTAGAAACAGTGAGCAAACTTACCGCTGTGAGAGAGCTGGTAGAAACAGTGAGCAAACTTACCACTGTGAGAGTACAAGACTAAACGGTCTCTCTCTCCCTGCAGTTGACTAGACACTAAACGGTCTCTCTCTCCCTGCAGTTGACTAGACACTAAACGATCTCTCTCTCCCTGCAGTTGACTAGACACTAAACGGTCTCTCTCTCCCTGCAGTTGACTAGGCACTAAACGGTCTCTCTCTCCCTACAGTTGACTAGATACAAGCTGTGGGTTTATATGTTTTGCATGACTCAGATTTTCTGATTAGTGGCTTGTTTGCATAGATACAGTACAACAAGAAAGAGAATGACGTGAGTGAATAAAACAAATATTTTAAAGCTTAGTTGGACGAGAAGAGCCCGGGATTCTAGTGGTGACATAAGGGCAATGTGTGTGTGTGTGTGTGTATGTGTGTGTGTGTGTGTGTGTGTGTGTGTGTGTGTGTGTGTGTGTGTGGATGACAGGATGGTAGAGGAAGGAGAGGAACCTGTCCAATGTTATTCTGAACTGTGACATTTACAACAGAGCAAAGGTGAAGTCACAAACAGTACCAACTTTAAATACAAGGGTTGTCTTCCAAATGATACCCTATTCCCTATATAGTGCACTACTCCCAAAGGTTGTGCACTAAGTAGAGCATACGTTTCCATTTCGGGAACAGATCATACAAAAAACCTTCAGACTACAGTAGAGCTTACCTTGGTGCCCAATACCTTCAGACTACTGTAGGACTTACCTTGGTGCCCAATACCTTCAGACTACAGTAGGACTTACCTTGGTGTCCAATACCTTCAGACTATTGTAGGCCACAGGCAAATGCTGATAGAATTCTGTGTAGATCACAATGGAGACTCGCAGCATGGGGCAGCGTACAGATGTGTCATTGAGTTGGATAATGTTGGAGTTAAGGATAGATCACAATGGAGACTCCCTGCATGGAGGAGCGTGCGGATGTGTCATTGAGTTGGATAATGTTGGAGTTATGAATAGATCACAATGGAGACTCCCTGCATGGGGGAGCGTACGGATGTGTCATTGATTTGGATAATGTTGGAGTTATGAATAGATCACAATGGAGACTCCCTGCATGGGGGAGCGTACGGATGTGTCATTGAGTTGGATAACGTTGGAGTTATGAATAGATCACAATGGAGACTCCCTGCATGGGGGAGCGTACGGATGTGTCATTGAGTTGGATAATGTTGGAGTTATGAATAATGTTCCACTTGTGTGAAATGATCACCAATGTACTTTTTTACGAGGAGGATATTACAATAAAAATTTAAAAGTAGAGATCCCAGCCAAGATGCTTTGATCCCATTCTCTTTTCCTACGCTTCATTTTAACGTGTGCTTGTAAAGTAGCTGGTTGTAGCTGGTAAGCATTGGAAAGAGTGAAACCGATGACAGATTCATTGGGAATTTAGTAAGACGCTTTTCAAGTAATCACAATGAAACTGTTACATTTCAGAGAGAGAGTGGAGCGTTGGAAACAACGTTGGATCCAATCTGTTAACGAGGTACAACTGTCAAAGTACTCATGGACAATGAGCAGTATGCTCTGTACGCTGCCAGTACACACATAGGTGCCAAAACACATCAAGACACACGCTCCCACACATACTCTCACACCTTCTGTCTCACACACACATGCACACGCACACGCTCCCACACATACTCTCACACCTTCTGTCTCACACACACATGCACACGCACACGCTCCCACACATACTCTCACACCTTCTGTCTCACACACACACGCACACGCACACATACTCTCACACCTTCTGTCTCACACACGCACACACACACACACACACACACACACACACACACACACACACACACACACACACACACACACACACAGACACACACACACACACACACCAAGCGTATAAATATTAATCAGACATAGAACTGATGACAGAATGAAGAGTGCTTGCGAGGTGACAGGCCTAACGAGTCTGAGCAGTGAGTAACGGAACACCTCTCATTACTTCAGTCCCCTTAGGCCCCAGACACCCAGACATGGCAGGTATCAGCAGGATGAGGTGCCCAGCACCAGGCAGGACACCCACTCTGGCCTGGAAACACCACACACACATACACACACACAACCTCCCTCTTTGGAGACGGGGAGATATACCAGCCGGAGTACGGGAAAGACTACTGCTTTTCTTTAGATGTACTTTATGGTAACCTCGCAACACAAATATTTATTACTTACTTTTATTAAAAACTGATATGACCAGGTATAGGTGAATCACAGGAGGCTGTTGAGAGGAGGACGGCTCATCATAATGGACTGAACGGTACAAACGGAAAGGCATCAAACACACGGAAACCATGGAAACCATTTGTTTGATGTATTTTATACCAATCCACTAATTCTGATCCAGCCATTAATACATGACCTTCCTCCCCAATTAAGGTGCCACAAACCTCCTGTGAGGCAAATTTTGTAGAATAATGTGCTTATTGTATCATACCTGGTAACAGTGGAAACATTCAACTGTGGACTGCAGTGAGCTGGGTAGCATTACAAACACACCAAACACAAGACACTAGTATCACAGCGTTCTGCAATACTCACAGAGCACATGGTGAAGAGAAGTGACGGTCCAATCACAGCCCTTCTTGTGTACACAAATACCTGAATCGCAAGCCCTTGAAAGACCTTCTGAAACTCAAGATGGCATGAACATGTTGATATCATTGAAGAAACCGCCTGTCACAATGAATTTGTCTATCACCTCACCTCCGCTGAAGCTGCCTGGGACATCCCATAATACTACATTCTCAAGTTGTTGAATATGGTCAAGATGACGTCTATGTAAGCATTTCTGCCATGTGAACCGTAGTGTTCCTACTCCATTATTGTCTCTGCTGAAGCTGCCTGGAACCAGAGGTTGGGGGGGGGGGGCACAACAGCATTTCTGCCATGTGAACCGTAGTGTTCCTACTCCATTATTGTCTCTGCTGAAGCTGCCTGGAACCAGAGGTTGGGGGGGGGGGGGGCACAACAGCATTTCTGCCATGTGAACCGTAGTGTTCCTACTCCATTATTGTCTCTGCTGAAGCTGCCTGGAACCAGAGGTTGGGGGGGGGGGGCACAACAGCATTTCTGCCATGTGAACCGTAGTGTTCCTACTCCATTATTGTCTCTGCTGAAGCTGCCTGGAACCAGAGGTTGGGGGGGGGCACAACAGCATTTCTGCCATGTGAACCGTAGTGTTCCTACTCCATTATTGTCTCTGCTGAAGCTGCCTGGAACCAGAGGTTGGGGGGGGGGGGCACAACAGCATTTCTGCCATGTGAACCGTAGTGTTCCTACTCCATTATTGTCTCTGCTGAAGCTGCCTGGAACCAGAGGTTGGGGGGGGGGGGGGGGCACAACAGAATTACTAAGATCATTGTGATCATAGTGTACCCACAAGTTTTTTAACCACTATATCACTGCCTGGAACATCCCATAATATTACAAACTACCTTATTCTCAAGTGGTTGAAAATCGTCAAGACAACGTTTATGTAAGCATGTCCTCCATCTGAACTGCGAAGGGGAACAACAGCCCTCACGGCTCCAGGACAGGTAAATTGTGAGGCAAGGGACTGTTTGTGCGAGACAGGAAGATAACACCTTTGATACAGGAAGCTTTTTTTTTTGCCGCTCTGTGAAAAAAAGAGAAATAAACCAGGCGTTGAGAGCGTTAAAGAAACAATTGGCACCTTTGTGTCTGAGGGCTGTTACTACGAGTGAATGATTGACGCTTTTCCTCCAAAAAACGCATGCCTTGTCATGTATTAAAAGTACAGTATGTACAATGGAGGGATCAAGAAAATAGAATGCGTGGATTCTATTTCCATGGAAGGGATATTACCAGGGCTGTCACTGCTGTGTACAGTTCTTCATATTGCTCTCCTGGAACATACCCAGACATTAGGTAGGCAAAACCTTGTCTGGGCTTTGTTTGCAAGGAGCCACTGTGGAGCACTCCTGCGATGGGGAAAGCACACTGGGAAATTCTCCACTTTCCTATTTGCAATTGCTTGGATGTGTTTTTGTACTGATCACACAATCTGACAAAACACTCAGGAAGCAGGATCCAGCATGCACGCTCCAAATCTGATTACCTGGGTTCTCCTGTTGGGTTTCCCACTGTCTCCTTATCAGTTTCTCTCTCTCTATCTCTCTCTCTCTCTCTCTCTCTCTCTCTCTCTCTCTTTCTTTATTATGGGAACAGCTTGTGTGCCTGACTGATGGGAACCTGACTCAGTTATCAATTGAGAGTCCTTGCAGACAAAATCTAAATTATTCAACCAGGTAGAAGTTTGCAATCCCCAAACTGAAAAAATAAAAGCATTTGAATGACTAATGACCGTACAGTTGAACCTGACCCTCACCTCCTCCTTCCCCCTGTCATCCCAACTCTAACGAGACTAGACTTCCACTTACAGCAGACAGCAATTAGCAAATGTATGTACTGTCAAATAACAAGGTGATGGTTGACAGAGGACTGATTCTGAGGATGGCTCTCAAATTCCAACTTGAGTACCACAAATGTTTGAAGAGGTAACCAATTACTGTTACTGCTCCAGGAAATAGTAGTCTTGTAAGCCTATGTGGGCTGGGCAGGGGTAGATGTATGACACTTAAATCAAATATATAAATCAATCAAAATATGTATTGTTCCAACTTATCCCTACAACTCCGTCAGAAAAGTTGTTACGTGTTGATATGACATCACAGCAGCACATTGTTGAGGTTCCCCTGAAACCGTAGTGGTTCGTACTGTGTGGAAACTGGGCTGAAACCGTAGTGGTTCGTACTGTGTGGAAACTGGGCTGAAACCGTAGTGGTTCGTACTGTGTGGAAACCGGGCTGAAACCGTAGTGGTTCTTACTGTTTGGGAACTGGGCTGAAACCGTAGTGGTTCGTACTGTGTGGAAACCGGGCTAAAACCGTAGTGGTTCGTACTGTGTGGGAACTGGGCTGAAACCGTAGTGGTTCGTACTGTGTGGGAACTGGGCTGAAACTGTAGTGGTTCGTACTGTGTGGACACCGGGCTGAAACCGTAGTGGTTCGTACTGTGTGGGAACCGGGATGAAACCGTAGCGGTTCGTACTGTGTGGACACCGGGCTGAAACCGCAGTGGTTCGTACTGTGTGGGAACCGGGCTGAAACCATAGTGGTTCGTACTGTGTGGGAACCGGGCTGAAACCATAGTGGTTCGTACTGTGTGGGAACTGGGCTGAAACCGTAGTGGTTCGTACTGTGTGGGAACTGGGCTGAAATCGTAGAGGTTCGTACTGTGTGGACACCGGGCTGAAACCGTAGTGGTTCGTACTGTGTGGGAACTGGGCTGAAACCGTAGTGGTTCGTACTGTGTGGGAACTGGGCTGAAACCGTAGTGGTTCGTACTGTGTGGGAACTGGGCTGAAACCGTAGTGGTTCGTACTGTGTGGGAACTGGGCTGAAACCGTAGTGGTTTGTACTGTGTGGGAACTGGGCTGAAACCGTAGTGGTTCGTACTGTGTGGGAACTAGGCTGAAACCGTAGTGGTTCACATTGTGTGGGAACCGGGCTGCAGCATGCTAGATGGATCTTGGGGAGATCAAGGATGAGTAATATACTGTCATGAAGAATATAGATACCATATGTTCTCTGGCTCGTCCCTGGGATGAGGCTGATGAGGGATGATGAGGGATGATGAGGTGCTATGAAGCCCGATCATGGACACTCTTAAGGCTGGGTGATATCGGAGAGTGGAGGAACACTGAGCAGACGTCGCCTGAGAGAGAACCAACGTCAGTTCTCATACATCATGCCAAACATTATGCTGGGGTGCAGTCTCGATGATCTAACTCCGTCGCTGGCTTTGGCTCAGGAACAACTGCATCGGGAACCTCTCCTTCACATCGACCCTCCTCCGCTCTTGTGGTTTGGTTTGGGACGGATCAAGAAAACCCAAGTGGTGTGCAGAACATGGAGGTGGGCCGGGGGCCCAAACTATTTGCTGGATCGTCCAAGTGGTTGTGGCCGTCTAGCCGGGCTGAGGGCTGACCCTGCCAGTGGAGTGAACATACTGTAGCATCACCTCATCCATCCATTCAGAGCTGTAGGATGACATCGGCCTGAGTAAAGACAGCGTCACACAGGAGGTGACGCTGTCCCAAACAAGGGCGGCCCCAAACAAGGGCACTCTTACTGGGCAGGAGATCAAGTTGTGGTGCCATCCCCCCCTTGTCCTTGCCCTGGAGGCTGGGTTTGGGATGGGATCACGGCCAGGCCAGAATGGTGGCTGTGTGGGAGTGTAGAACCACAGCTCCAACAAAGCACCACAACCAACATAACTAGAGGCAATGGATGGGGAGAAGAGAACAGGGTGGGCTCAGCAATGGTGATAGGAAGTAAAGGAGACCTTCAGGGATGCCAAAGAGGAGAGAGAGGGAGCTGACAAGAAGGAAGGGTTCAGTAAGCTAGAGATGCAGAGAGAGTAGGAAAGGGGAAGCCCCACTGGGAAAATATTAGAGAGGAAAGGAAAATGAGTGTTGTGTTACAGTATGAATAATGACATGGTGAGTAAGATGTAGATGACAAGAGAATGAATCCACGTGTGTGTGTGAGCCTTAGTGCCTGTATGCATCCACGTGTGTGTGTGAGCCTTAGTGCCTGTATGCATCCACGTGTGTGTGTGAGCCTTAGTGCCTGTATGCATCCACGTGTGTGTGAGCCTTAGTGCCTGTATGCATCCACGCGTGTGTGTGTGTGTATCCAAGCCTTTGTATGCGTGTGTGTGTGTTCATGAGACAGGTGTGGCCGTACTCGAGCCCTACTTAGGAAGCCATTGCTTTTTGTGGTTGCTTTTTTCCACTCCCACTGTGCTGAACTCGCTCCAGTTGCTAAAGCCTACTGCAGCCAGGATTCTAACCAATCCCAGGTGCTCTAAGGCCTAGGCTGACAGAGCAGGCCCACCTAGACAGCAAGGCCTTGGGTTTCACCTCAAACCATAGCCTCCCGAACGCTCACTGATCGATGGGAACCATCCAGAGCAGCCTTCTATTAGACTTTTACCCTCCAGACGAGGCACAGACGTCAATTCAACATCTATTCCACATTGGTTCAATGTAATTTCTTTTGAGACGACGTGGAAACAACAGTTGATTCAACCAGTATGTGTCCAGTGGGTCTTCACGAAACCTCTGACTGTGCCAACTCTTACTGTGCCAACCCTTACTGTGCCAACCCTTACTGTGCCAACCCTTACTGTGCCAACCCTTACTGTGCTGGCTCTGATATGATTTATGCCAGCACAGTTCCAGAAACTATGGTGGACGTGTAACCATAGAGGCCAGGGAAGTCCAGGCTCCACTCAGCAGTGTGAAAATAGTTTTTTGTGAAGGAGTTTTGTCATAGGGAGTAGGGATGTCCTAAAATGAACACCGGACATATGTTTCACAGTGGTTACCTTAGATCCCTGTTGAAAGAGCATCATAGCGCGTAGAATATATCTAAACCGCACGGCTCAGCTAAATGGCTGAGGTTTGTTTGCCCTGAAAAGTATTTTGTAAGCTTCGCACAAAGAACATTGCTCAATGTCCTGGCAAACACAGTGACAGTTAACAGGAGATTGAAGGAGTGATGCCAGACCTGAAACCAAGCTGGTTTTTCAAACCTATTATTCTGCTCTCCTATTATTCTGCTTTTACATAGCTTTGATGATAGACTCACTGAACCCAATGGGCTGATACGTTTTCTGACTCAACTTCCTGTATCAGCTACAGTACTTCCTGTTTCTGTTAGGATCAGTGTAATACGCCTGGAAAGAGGAATCTTCACAAATAGAGAAATGTTAAGGAAACCAGAAACACATTATCAGTTTTGGAGGCAGTGCTATGTTTTCTAGAAAAGAACAGTGTGGTAGCTAACTGTACACTCTGTTAATTGTTTCGCCCCACAGTTAGCCAAGGTGGTTAGCTAGCCAACTAGCTCAAAGTGTTCAGTTAGTTAGCAACTGCACCTACACTCTTTTTCCAGCAATCATAATGTGTGTCGAAACCACGCCTCCAAAGAGGACGAGATGTCTCCGGTTGAGTTAACATTTCACCAGTTATGACTTGATCAACTTTCCACGCATATTAGAGAGGGCACTGATGTCTCCTCTCTACCAATGTGGACCATTATCTACAGTACAGTATAATGTATGCACCATGTGTGACGTGTTGGTTTGTGGAGAGCAGTATATTATGGGATCAGCTGGTCAGATTCACCATGCCTGCCTTTCGCTTAGATAAGAATACAACCTTTAGAACCTCATGCACAACTAAAATGTTGTGGGTAAATCTTCTCGGCAACAACGCATGATTCACGCCCAAAAATATACATATGCCTCTCAAGTTAGGATTCCATTCTGAAGTCTTGATTCTATTGGCTGGTTCTCAAGTGAGAAGTTAACGCCAGAGCCAGTCTTCCTCAGTCGACAGACAGACAGGTATGGGTGTTTCAGGGCTGACCTGCTCTTATTGGGGCACTGTGCCAGCAGCTTGTGAGGGCAGGCGACGTGCAGTGGGGAGCTGCACATGCGGGCAGGTGAGGGGAGGGGAGGCTACGTGCCTGCAGTGAGGTAGGAGAGGGGCCAGGGTAACGAGACGGGGTGGAGGGGGAGAGGGGAGGTGTGATGGTGGAGGGGGGAGTAGTAGAGGGGTGGAGGGGGAGAGGTGTGAGGGTTGGAGGGGTGAGGGGGAGAGGGGTGGAGGGGGAGAGGGGAGAGGGGCCTCAGGAACATGGACCTCACATAGCACTGTTTATAAAGAGGAACTGCCACTTTAACCCTACTGCTGTGTTCCAGCTGAATTGGATCTCTCTGAAAAATGTAGTTAATTCAATCTGATTCTCATAAAGTTCCATGACACAGGGCATCTGAACACACAAAATACATTTTGATGATATTCATACAATTTTGGGTGTTTTATTTAACTTTTGTACACCTGTCGAAAATTGACCAGTCATTAGAAATGAATGAGTGAGACTACAATTAGTGTATAAAAGTTAATTCAGGCAAATGCCCATTAATCAGATGGACACACTTCCTCTCCTAGACCCCCACGTGCATGTGTGTTTTAGCACACGCACACACAAACACACACCTCACTCCCCTTCTTGGCTTCCATGGCAACCCCCACGGGAACCTTTCCCCAATATAATCTTTCCCCCACGGGAACCACACCTGTTGGAATTCTCACAAACAATCGCAATATTGTTTCAATAATATATATAACATTTCTCCAGCTCTGGTATATAAAGCTTTCTTGCTCACAATTCATTCTGTGGCAGCACAATGACCAAACGATATGCTGTATGTGTGGCTCTTGATCATATCTTTGATCATGACACTGGTGAGGAGGAGAGAGTCCTTGTTAAACTTTGACACAAAGTAGTATGTGATAAATAGCACAAAACATTTTGTCTGAGTATTTGTTATAGTCAAAGTAATCCATACATTATGCTTTTTTTACTCAATAAATGAGGTGTATGAGCTCAGGTCAATGAGGCCTACAGGCCATAAATAGCAAATAGAAATTCAATACTTGTAATGTTCACAAGAACTTAAGTTGATAAAAAGATCTAACACAACATTAGGTGATAATATATGTATTATTATGGATTTATAATCAGCTATAATGTGGTGGTCATTTTGGACCGGGAACATAGAATGAATTAACATGAAAGGAACACAACAGGACGGTTAAATGCTCTTCATGTAGATACGCTACAAAGTGAACACCAAAAAACAAGCAATCTCTCTCTTAAGACATTCATCAAAGCCGCCCTCTGCTGACACACACATGCATGTATGTACTCACTCACACACACACACACACACACACACACACACGCACACGCACACGCGCACAAACACGCACGCGCACACGCACACGCACACACGCACACACACACACACACACACACACACACACACACACACACACACACACACACATGAATCAAGCTGGAATGAACCCTGAACCCTAAATATCATTAATAATATACACTGAACAAAAATATAAAGGCAACATGTAAAGTGTTGGTCCCATGTTTCATGAGCTGAAGTAAAATATCTCAGAAATGTTCCATATGCACAAAAAGCTTATTTCTCTCAAATGTTGTGCACAAATTTGTTTACAACTCTCTTAGTGAGCATTTCTCATTTGCCAAGATAATCCATCCACCTGACAGGTGTGGCATATCAAGAAGCCAAATAAACAGCAAGGTCATTACACAGGTGCTGGGGACAATAAAAGGCCACTCTACAATGTGCAGTTTTGTCACACAACACAATGCCACAGATGTCTCAAGTTTTGAGGGAGAGTGCAATTGGCATGGTAACGGCAGGAATGTCCACCAAAGCTGTTGCCAGATCATGTTATGTTCATTTCTTTACCATAACCCGCCTCCAACATTGTTTTAGAGAATTTAGCCGTACGTCCAACCGGCCTCACAACCGCAGACCATGTGTATGCCATTGTTTGGGCGAGCGGTTTGCTGATGTCATCGTTGTGAACAGAGTGCCCCGTGGTGGTGGTGGAGTCATGGTATGGACAGACATAAGCTACGGATAACGAACACAATTGCATTTTATTGATGAAAATTTGAATGCACAGAGATACTGTGACGAGATCCTGAGGGCCACTGTGAGGCCCATTTCTTTTAAAGTATCGGTGACAAACCGATGCGTATCTGTATTCCAAGTCATGTGACATCCATAGATTAGGGCCTAACAAATGTATTTAAATTGACTGATTTCCTTAAATGAACTGTAACTCAGTAAAATCTTTGAAATTGTTGCATGTTGCGTTTTTATTGTTGTTCAGTGTACACACACACACACACACACACACACACACACACACACACACACACACACACACACACACACACACACACACACACACACACAGAGAGAGAGACAGACACACACACACACACACACACACACACAGAGAGACAGACACACACACACACACACACACACACACACACACACACACACACACACAGAGACAGACACACACACAACCCCACTGCAATGAGTCACACTTTAGGATGCTGTATTCACTTCAGTATATGAGCTCATCTCATTCAACCTTTTCCTCTACCATGATGGACATTTATCAGTTCTGTCTAAAACGTTTGATCAAACACACAGATTGATCTGCTTGTAAACCCCTCTCCAGCCTGTGTTGTTCCAGTGCCGTGTAAGGTTGGGGCTGGGTGTGAGTGCAGAGGGTGAATAATGTCATCTGATCGTAAAGAGAGATCCCTACCGACTTCTTTGTTGTTACTGTACCAGTAGTTTGTGTTGTTGTGTTATTTCTTCAACCCATATGAAGACAAGATGCTTGTCAGCACGTACGCATTACATCATACCAACTGAGATAGGTCATTAGTCAGAGTGTGAGGTGTAACAGGGAGAGGAGAGGAGACGGAGAGAAAGAGAGAGAGAGAGAGAGAGAGAGGGAGGGAGAGAGAGAGAGAGGGAGAGAGAAAGGGGAAACAAAAAGTGGAAGGGGGAGATAGAGAAAGAAATAGTGAGGGATATAGTTGATAGAGAGAGACAGAGACAGAGAGAGAGAGACAGAGAGAGAGAGAGACAGAGACAGAGACACAGTTATGAGTTAATTAAACTTTAGCTCCCTTTTAAAGAAGTGGGGCACCCCTGCTGGGTGGGTTGAGGCCCACAGCCCCTCAACACGATGGCCCAGTTCAAGTATCCTTCCTTTCTCACTTCCTTGAAGAAATCATCCATGGATAGGTGTAAGCAATGATTCTGTAACATATCTTTTTAGGCAAGCCAATCAGACCTTTTCAAGAAGTAGGAAAGGGTGGGTCAGTGCAGTTGTATTCAAACAGAGAACTACTCCTCTGTTTGTGTTGTTCAACCAAGAGAAGCTCATCCTCTCATCCATTGTGACAAAACCCAGAAAAAATAATCAAAAGAGAGTGGAAACTGGCCGATATGGATTTGATTCCCAGTGGGTAGAGCTGTGCAGGGAGTTGACTACTCTGGTAATATAACAAAGAGTTGACAACAGGAAGAGGACAATGTTACAGCCTGGTGGTAAACTGAAAATAAACATCTTGGTGACCTGATAAACAACCAGAGTGACTTCTAATCAGCGTCATCCAGGGGGCACTTGATGAGATGTCAATCTAGTAGAGGACATGGTAGTCACACACACACTACAAACACACTACACACACACACCACAAACACACTACACACACACACACTACAAACACACTACACACATACACTACAAACAAAATAGACACACTACACACACACAGACACACACACACACACACACACACACACACACACACACACACACACACACACACACACACACACACACACACACACACACACACACTGCACACACAGACACACACACACACACTACAAACACACACACACACTACAAACACACTAGACACACACACACTACAAACACACTACACACACACACACACACTACAAACACACACACACACACACACACACACACACACACTACAAACACACTAGACACACACACACACACACACACACACACACACACACTACACACACACACACGCACACGCTAGAAACACACTACACACACTAGACACACACACACACACACACACACACACACACACACACACACACACACACACACACACACACACTGCACACTACATACCCCACACCCCACACACTACACACATCACACACTACATACACACACACACACACGCACACGCATACACAAACACACACCTAAATTAATTGGCAGTGTGTGTGTGTGTGTGTGTGTCTAGTGTGTGTAGTGTGTTTCTAGCGTGTGTGTGTGTGTGTGTGTGTGTGTGTGTGTGTGTGTGTGTGTGTGATTACTGAAACAAGAATGAGAGAAAACATGAAAAACAAGTATGTTAGCTGTAACCGGTAACCTCATACACTCAACCTGGCCATTTACCCTGTCTAAAGGAATGGTAACCTCATACACTCAACCTGGCCTTTTACCCTGTCTAAAGGAATGGTAACCTCATACACTCAACATGGCCTTTTACCCTGTCTAAAATAATGGTAACCTCATACACTCAACCTGGCCTTTTACCCTGTCTAAAATAATGGTAACCTCATACACTCAACCTGGCCTTTTACCCTGTCTAAAATAATGGTAACCTCATACACTCAACCTGGCCTTTTACCCTGTCTAAAATAATGGTAAACTCATACACTCAACCTGGCCTTTTACCCTGTCTAAAGGAATGGTAACCTCATACACTCAACCTGGCCTTTTACCCTGTCTAAAATAATGGTAACCTCATACACTCAACCTGGCCTTTTAACCTGTCTAAAATAATGGTAACCTCATACACTCAACCTGGCCTTTCACCCTGTCTAAAGGAATGGTAACCTCATACACTCAACCTGGCCTTTCACCCTGTCTAAAATAATGGTAACCTCATACACTCAACCTGGCCATTTACCCTGTCTAAAGGAATGGTAACCTCATACACTCAACCTGGCCTTTTACCCTTTCTAAAGGAATGGTAACCTCATACACTCAACCTGGCCATTTACCCTGTCTAAAGGAATGGTAACCTCATACACTCAACCTGGCCTTTTACCCTGTCTAAAGGAATGGTAACCTCATACACTCAACCTGGCCTTTTACCCTGTCTAAAGGAATGGTAACCTCATACACTCAACCTGGCCTTTTACCCTGTCTAAAGGAATGGTAACCTCATACACTCAACCTGGCCTTTTACCCTGTCTAAAATAATGGTAACCTCATACACTCAACCTGGCCTTTTACCCTGTCTAAAATAATGGTAACCTCATACACTCAACCTGGCCTTTTACCCTGTCTAAAATAATGGTAACCTCATACAATCAACCTGGTCTTTTACCCTGTCTAAAGGAATGGTAACCTCATACACTCAACCTGGCCTTTTACCCTGTCTAAAATAATGGTAACCTCATACACTCAACCTGGCCTTTTAACCTGTCTAAAATAATGGTAACCTCATACACTCAACCTGGCCTTTCACCCTGTCTAAAGGAATGATAACCTCATACACTCAACCTGGCCTTTCACCCTGTCTAAAGGAATGGTAACCTCATACACTCAACCTGGCCTTTTACCCTGTCTAAAATAATCGTAACCTCATACACTAAACCTGGCCTTTTACCCTTTCTAAAGGAATGGTAACCTCATACACTCAACCTGGCCATTTACCCTGTCTAAAGGAATGGTAACCTCATACACTCAACCTGGCCTTTTACCCTGTCTAAAGGAATGGTAACCTCATACACTCAACCTGGCCTTTTACCCTGTCTAAAGGAATGGTAACCTCATACACTCAACCTGGCCATTTACCCTGTCTAAAGGAATGGTAACCTCATACACTCAACCTGGCCTTTTACCCTGTCTAAAGGAATGGTAACCTCATACACTCAACCTGGCCATTTACCCTGTCTAAAGGAATGGTAACCTCATACACTCAACCTGGCCTTTTACCCTGTCTAAAGGAATGGTAACCTCATACACTCAACCTGGCCATTTACCCTGTCTAAAGGAATGGTAACCTCATACACTCAACCTGGCCTTTTACCCTGTCTAAAAGAATGGTAACCTCATACACTCAACCTGGCCTTTTACCCTGTCTAAAGGAATGGTAACCTCATACACTCAACCTGGCCTTTTACCCTGTCTAAAGGAATGGTAACCTCATACACTCAACCTGGTGGCCTTTTACCCTGTCTAAAGGAATGGTAACCTCATACAATCATGTGCCTTTGGCAAACACTCATTCATCTCAGTGGAGAAATGTTTGGCTTTGGAGGCTGCTACAGGATCAGAGTGTGTGTGTGTGTGTGTGTGTGTGTGTGTGTGTGTGTATGTGTGTGTGTGTGTGTGTGTGTCTGCTTCCTTGTGAGAATTCACGCGTGAGCATTTGTATTTGTGTGTGGGCATTCATATGTGTATTCATGTGTGTGTTTATATACAGTGCCTTGCGAAAGTATTCGGCCCCCTTGAACTTTGCGACCTTTTACCACATTTCAGGCTTCAAACATAAAGATATAAAACTGTATTTTTTTGTGAAGAATCAACAACAAGTGGGACACAATCATGAAGTGGAACGACATTTATTGGATATTTCAAACTTTTTTAACAAATCAAAAACTGAAAAATTGGGCGTGCAGAATTATTCAGCCCCTTTACTTTCAGTGCAGCAAACTCTCTCCAGAAGTTCAGTGAGGATCTCTGAATGATCCAATGTTGACCTAAATGACTAATGATGATAAATACAATCCACCTGTGTGTAATCAAGTCTCTGTATAAATGCACCTGCACTGTGATAGTCTCAGAGGTCCGTTAAAAGCGCAGAGAGCATCATGAAGAACAAGGAACAGGTCCGAGATACTGTTGTGAAGAAGTTTAAAGCCGGATTTGGATACAAAAATATTTCCCAAGCTTTAAACATCCCAAGGAGCACTGTGCAAGCGATAATATTGAAATGGAAGGAGTATCAGACCACTGCAAATCTACCAAGACCTGGCCGTCCCTCTAAACTTTCAGCTCATACATGGAGAAGACTGATCAGAGATGCAACCAAGAGGCCCATGATCACTCTGGATGAACTGCAGAGATCTACAGCTGAGGTGGGAGACTCTGTCCATAGGACAACAATCAGTCGTATATTGCACAAATCTGGCCTTTTGGAAGAGTGGCAAGAAGAAAGCCATTTCTTAAAGATATCCATAAAAAGTGTTGTTTAAAGTTTGCCACAAGCCACCTGGGAGACACACCAAACATGTGGAAGAAGGTGCTCTGGTCAGATGAAAGCAAAATTGAACTTTTTGGCAACAATGTAAAACGTTATGTTTGGCGTAAAAGCGACACAGCTGAACACACCATCCCCACTGTCAAAAATGGTGGTGGCAGCATCATGGTTTGGGCCTGCTTTTCTTCAGCAGGGACAGGGAAGATGGTTAAAATTGATGGGAAGATGGATGGAGCCAAATACAGGACCATTCTGGAAGAAAACCTGATGGAGTCTGCAAAAGACCTGAGACTGGGACGGAGATTTGTCTTCCAACAAGACAATGATCCAAAACATAAAGCAAAATCTACAATGGAATGGTTCAAAAATAAACATATCCAGGTGTTAGAATGGCAAATTCAAAGTCCAGACCTGAATCCAATCGAGAATCTGTGGAAAGAACTGAAAACTGCTGTTCACAAATGCTCTCCATCCAACCTCACTGAGCTCGAGCTGTTTTGCAAGGAGGAATAGGAAAAAATGTCAGTCTCTCGATGTGCAAAACTGATAGAGACATACCCCAAGCGACTTACAGCTGTAATCGCAGCAAAAAGGTGGCGCTACAAAGTATTAACTTAAGGGGGCTGAATAATTTTGCACGCCCAATTTTTCAGTTTTTGATTTGTTAAAAAAGTTTGAAATAGCCAATAAATGTCGTTCCACTTCATGATTGTGTCCCACTTGTTGTTGATTCTTCACAAAAAAATACAGTTTTATAACTTTATGTTTGAAGCCTGAAATGTGGCAAAAGGTCGCAAAGTTCAAGGGGGCCGAATACTTTCGCAAGGCACTGTATATATGTGTGTGTCTGTTTCTGTGTGTGTGTGTGTGTGTGTGTGTGTGTGTGTGTGTGTGTGTGTGGGGGGGGGTCAGGGTCTGATGCCGGTGGCCGTGCAGGTGGGTTGTTGCCTGCCTGGTCCCTCCTAAGAAGGTGGGTGGTAGAGGTGGGAGTTCAGAGGAGATAATCCCCGGCTTTGGCTCTAAGTCCTGAAGCACGCTGGGCAGCTCAGGGGCTGTGGGAGGAGTGGTGCTACCCTGTGGTAGTCACCCAGCCCAACCACTACCACCTGACCTGGCCCTGCCACCTGGCTGGCAACGCACACACGCACACACACACACACACACACACACACACACCTGCTTTTTTTCTTTTAGAGTCCAGGCTTTTCTATATTCAATCAGGAAGGAGACTGTTAAAAGGCTAGCGGAGCTAAGCAGCCTGTCTAGAGTCATCCTGCTCTTATCCCTGGGTGGAGTGGAGGGTGACTAGCATTGTCAACTGCCCCTCTTCGCATTCAACCTGCTCTGAATTGAGCCGCTCATTCCGGCTTTCAACTTACTATTGCAAGTTGTAATAATAAGATGCTCAAGGTGCAATTTCCAAATTGGGTAGTGCATCATCAGTATTCCTTTTCTCATGTCATGTGATTGCAGACCTTCGAGAGCTGTTTATAACTTGTCAGTAATGTCCAGATCAAGTTGCATGTCAGCTAGGTTGTAAATGTATAGAATTGCAAGAAAATATATTTTAAAACCTGCAAAATGGTCTCTCAGCCAACAAGAGGGGTGTAACCAGTTTGTGTCATGAACAATGCTTGTGCCCACAGAAATAGACGTGGTTTGTGTATGGGGGAGGCGGTGGGGGGGGTTCCCTTATGCTGGAAGGGGGGCCTGAGTGAAAAAGTTTGGGAACCCCTGAATGAAGATATCTACAACTCACATTCAACCTGCTATGAATTAGGATATATATAACTCACAGGGCCACAGGTTCCCCCATGTGAGAAGCCTGGACACTTCCCAAGCTACCTGATACTCCACAACCATGAAAAGCGCTACAGACAAGTCATGTCTTTCTATTGCTATTACCAACCTTTTTACAGAGACTAGAGGAAGAGGGGTGTATGGGGGCTGATTCTTTCTGTATTGGTCCTGCCTCTAAACATATGGCCCTATATAAAGAGGTGGAGATGAGAGGCTAAGGGTCATATGACCTCAGTGTCACGTTCCAGGTCGAACAGGCAGAGCTATTCAGCTGGAGACCTCGAGAGGAGACCCTTCCTCCTCACAAGTCAAAACTCTTCCCCTCTGCACCCACACAGCTGTTAAGAGAGAGAGAGAGAGAGAGAGAGAGAGAGAGACAGAGAGAGAGAGAGAGAGAGAGGGAGAGAGAGAGAGAGAGAAATAAATAAATAACTTTCAGCTGACAGGATGTACTTCAATCCAAAGCATTCTTTCATTCCACTCTTCACTGCTCTATTCCCCACCAACCCCCAAACATCCCCACTCCTCTCTCCCAAACATCCCCACTCCTCTCACCCAAACATCCCCACTCCTCTCTCCCAAACATCCCCACTCCTCTCTCCCAAACATCCCCACTCCTCTCTCCCAAACATCCCCACTCCTCTCTCCCAAACATCCCCACTCCTCTCACCCAAACATCCCCACTCCTCTCTCCCAAACCCACGCCTTGACACAGAGTACAGAGAGTACACTCTTAGAATTATCCTCGAGATCCTCAAGGAACCCCTGGAGTTCTCAAGTCAGAGGTTTATGTTTACACCTTCGGTGTACACCTTAGTTGATGGTTCTTAGAGGAACCATCAATGGTTCAATGTAGCAACGGGAACCCTGTAGTTGAGGCGTGGCGCAATTTTTTTTTTTTTGGGGGGGGGGAGAATAAATGTTATTCCTGTTCATCTGTTCTGTTGTATTGTCATCACACGTTGCAAATCCCAAAGTTGGAATTAGTTACCACTTTATTATTGAATGGAATCAGCAATGTTAATTGTTAATATGAATTATTATTAATATTATATTAAAATATGTAATACACCTAAATATTTAAGAATTATTTTAATTTGCAGTGTACAAACTTAACATGATGAACAGGAATTACATTTATGCTAACAGGTGACCAAAAACAACTATCTGAAGGCCACGTCTCCAATAATGCCTCCAATCTGATATGCTTCCACCTGTACAATATATTATTAAAAAAGTTCAAAATTGAACCCCTCCCATCAAAAAAAGGCTCAGATTTGACATTTTACACAGGGGTTCCTCAAAGACCCTTTACAGAGGGGTTCCTCAAAGACTCTTTTCAGAGGGGTTCCTCAAAGACCCTTTACAGAGGGGTTCCTCAAAGACTCTTTTCAGAGGGGTTCCTCAAAGACCCTTTACAGAGGGGTTCCTCAAAGACCCTTTTCAGAGGTGTTCATCAAAGACCCTTTTCAGAGGGGTTCCTCAAAGACCCTTTACAGAGGGGTTCCTCAAAGACCCTTTTCAGAGGGGTTCCTCAAAGACCCTTTACAGAGGGGTTCCTCAAAGACCCTTTTCAGAGGGGTTCATCAAAGACCCTTTTCAGAGGGGTTCATCAAAGACCCTTTACAGAGGGGTTCCTCAAAGACTCTTTACACAGGGGTTCATCAAAGACTCTTTTCAGAGGGGTTCATCAAAGACCCTTTTCAGAGGGGTTCCTCAAAGACTCTTTTCAGAGGGGTTCATCAAAGACCCTTTACAGAGGGGTTCCTCAAAGACTCTTTACACAGGGGTTCATCAAAGACTCTTTTCAGAGGGGTTCCTCAAAGACTCTTTTCAGAGGGGTTCCTCAAAGACCCTTTTCAGAGGGGTTCCTCAAAGACTCTTTTCAGAGGGGTTCCTCAAAGACTCTTTTCAGAGGGGTTCCTCAAAGACTCTTTTCAGAGGGGTTCCTCAAAGACTCTTTTCAGAGGGGTTCCTCAAAGACTCTTTTCAGAGGGGTTCCTCAAAGACTCTTTTCAGAGGGGTTCCTCAAAGACTCTTTTCAGATGGGTTCCTCAAAGACCCTTTTCAGAGGTGTTCCTCAAAGACCCTTTTCAGAGGGGTTCCTCAAAGACTCTTTTCAGAGGGGTTCCTCAAAGACTCTTTTCAGATGGGTTCCTCAAAGACCCTTTTCAGAGGTGTTCCTCAAAGACTCTTTTCAGAGGGGTTCCTCAAAGACTCTTTTCAGAGGGGTTCCTCAAAGACTCTTTTCAGAGGGGTTCCTCAAAGACTCTTTTCAGAGGGGTTCCTCAAAGACTCTTTTCAGATGGGTTCCTCAAAGACCCTTTTCAGAGGTGTTCCTCAAAGACCCTTTTCAGAGGGGTTCCTCAAAGACTCTTTTCAGAGGGGTTCCTCAAAGACTCTTTTCAGATGGGTTCCTCAAAGACCCTTTTCAGAGGTGTTCCTCAAAGACCCTTTTCAGAGGGGTTCCTCCAGAAAACCTTTTTGAACTGGAAACTTTCCTCCGGTGTGGCAACACAAAAGGTTCTTCCAGGCACCTTTACTTCTCAGAGTGTAGAGTCCAGCACATCTCCCACTAAGAGTGTACTGTAGTCCTGGCTAAGAGTGTAGAGTCCAGCACATCTCCCACTAAGAGTGTACTGTAGTCCTGGCTAAGAGTGTAGAGTCCAGCACATCTCCCACTAAGAGTGTACTGTAGTCCAGGCTAAGAGTGTAGAGTCCAGCACATCTCCCACTAAGAGTGTACTGTAGTCCTGGCTAAGAGTGTAGAGTCCAGCACATCTCCCACTAAGAGTGTACTGTAGTCCTGGCTAAGAGTGTAGAGTCCAGCACATCTCCCACTAAGAGTGTACTGTAGTCCTGGCTAAGAGTGTACAGTCCAGCACATCTCCCACTAAGAGTGTACTGTAGTCCTGGCTGAGAGTGTAGAGTCCAACACATCTCCCACAAAGAGTGTACTGTAGTCCTGGCTGAGAGTGTAGAGTCCAACACATCTCCCACTAAGAGTGTACTGTTGTCCTGGCTGAGAGTGTAGAGTCCAACACATCTCCCACTAGGAGTTTACTGGAGTCCTGGCTGAGAGTGTAGAGTCCAGCACATCTCCCACTAAGAGTGTACTGTAGTCCTGGCTAAGAGTGTACAGTCCAGCACATCCCCCACTCCTCTCTCCCAAACACACAGTCCAGTCCTGCACATCCCCCACTCCTCTCTCCCAAACACACAGTCCAGTCCTGTACATCCCCCCTCCTCTCTCCCAAACACACAGTCCCGTACATCCCCCACTCCTCTCTCCCAAACACACAGTCCTGTACATCCCCCACTCCTCTCTCCCAAACACACAGTCCAGTTCATCCACCACTCCTCTCTCCCAAACACACAGTCCTGTATATCCCCCACTCCTCTCTCCCAAACACACAGTCCAGTACATCCACCACTCCTCTCTCCCAAACACACAGTCCTGTACATCCCCCCTCCTCTCTCCCAAACACACAGTCCAGTACATCCCCCACTCCTCTCTCCCAAACACACAGTCCAGTACATGCACCACTCCTCTCTCCCAAACACACAGTCCCGTACATCCCCCACTCCTCTCTACCAAACACACAGTCCTGTACATCCCCCCTCCTCTCTCCCAAACACACAGTCCAGTACATCCCCCACTCCTCTCTCCCAAACACACAGTCCTGTACATCCCCCACTCCTTCTCTCCCAAACACACAGTCCAGTACATCCCCCACTCCTCTCTCCCATACACACAGTCCTGTACATCCCCCACTCCTCTCTCCCAAACACACAGTCCAGTACATCCCCCACTCCTCTCTCCCATACACACAGTCCAGTACATCCACCACTCCTCTCTCCCAAACACACAGTCCTGTACATCCCCCACTCCTCTCCCCCATACACACAGTCCTGTACATCCCCCACTCCTCTCTCCCAAACACACAGTCCAGTACATCCCCCACTCCTCTCTCCCATACACACAGTCCAGTACATCCCCCACTCCTCTCTCCCAAACACACAGTCCTGTACATCCCCCACTCCTCTCTCCCAAACACACAGTCCAGTACATCCACCACTCCTTTCTCCCAAACACACAGTCCAGTACATCCCCCACTCCTCTCTCCCAAACACACAGTCCTGTACATCCCCCACTCCTCTCTCCCAAACACACAGTCCAGTACATCCCCCACTCCTCTCTCCCATACACACAGTCCAGTACATCCCCCACTCCTCTCTCCCAAACATGCTCCTTGACACACACAGTCCAGTCCATTACTATTGCAGAATGAAGAGGCACAAACAGGTTTTATGCTCAGTTAGACAACTATGAACGTTGTATTTGTAACTATTTTATTTTGAAGCAAAATGACGTTTAAGAGTATGATCAGCATGGAGACCTGCTTTCCCCAAAACGAGTCTTATATTTTTATTCCATTTACATTCATTCGGATTATTCCACTTTTATACAATTGTATTGAACATTGAATGTGAATGAGCTGAAACATTGTGGGTTCCCAGCTATGTGGTCCCTTCCAGCCCCTATAAAACAAAGCTCCCACACAGTCGCCCCCTAACCGCCCCATAACCTCCAGATAACCCCAACAGCATCATTATGGCATCACAGCAGGCCTAATGATCTGATGTTGACGATATACAACTTCGGGCTTGGCCTTCATTCACAAACCAATGGCTTCACACCCATAGCCCAGCATTAGTGTACATCCCAAACGGCACCCTCTTCCCTATATAGTACACTACTTTTGACCAGAGCCCAATAGATCCTGGTCAAAGTAGTGCACTATATAGGGTGTATATAGGGAATAGGGTGCCATTTAGTCTGCAAACATTACTACTTGTTTCCATCCCCTTCCCTGAGTAGGTCCAACATAGAGAACAGTAAACAACCCCTAAACATGCCCTGACACCTTCTGGAGCCAGGAGTGACTGGGAGACACACTGTTCCTCTCGTCTACACTTGTCTGCACCACAAGCCACTATCACTTCCCTCTTTCCCTGAATCGTACATGACTCATTTTCTCTGTCTCTCTGTCTCTCTGTCTCTCTGTGTCTCTGTGTCTCTCTCTCTCTCTCTCTCTCTCTCTCTCTCTCTCTGTCTCTCTGTGTCTCTGTGTCTCTGTGTCTCTGTGTCTCTGTGTCTCTGTCTCTCTGTCTCTCTCTCTCTCTCTCTCTCTCTCTCTCTCTCTCTCTCTCTCTCTCTCTCTCTCTCTCTCTCTCTCTCTCTCTCTCATATGTTAACATTACCAAAGCAAGTGAAATAGATGATAAACAAAAGTGAAAAATGAACAGTAAACATTACACTTACAGAAGGTCCAAAAGAATAAAGCCATTACACATGTCATACTATGTGCAAATAGTTTATACAATTGTATTGAACATTGAATGTCAATGAGCTGAAACATTGTGTGTTCCCAGCTATGTGGTCCCTTCCAGCCCCTATAAAACAAAGCTCTCACACAATCGCCTCCTAACCGCCCTATAACCTCCAGATAACCCCAACAGCATCATCATGGCATCACAGCAGGCCTAATGATCTGATGTTGACGATATACAAAAGAGCAAAGACATTACAAATGTCATATTATGTGCAAATAGTTAAAGTGCAAAAGGGAAAATAAATAAACATAAATATGGATTGTATTTACAATGGTGTTTGTTCTTCACTGGTTGCCAAGCAACAGATCACAAATCAAATCAAATCAAATTGGATTTGTCACGTGCGCCGAATACAATAGGTGTAGACCTTACATTGAAATGCTTACTTACAGGCTCTAACCAATAGTGCAAAAAAGGTGTTAGGTGAACAACAGGTAGGTAAAGAAATAAAAGGAATTAAGAAACAAAATCTTGCTGTTGTGATGACACACTGTGGTATTTCACCCAGTAGATGTGGGAGTTTATCAAAATTGGGTTTGTTTTCAAATTCTTTGTGAATCTGTGTAATGTGGGGGAAATATGTGTCTCTAATATGGTCATACATTTGGCAGGAGGTTAGGAAGTGCACCTCAGTTTCCACCTCATGTGTGGGCAGTGTGCACATAGCCTGTCTTCTCTTGAGACCCAGGTCTGCCTATGGTAGCCTTTCTCAATAGCAAGGCTATGCTCACTGAGTCTGTACATAGTCAAAGCTTTCCTTAAGTATGGGTCAGTCACAGTGGTCAGGTATTCTGCCACTGTGTACTGTCTGTTTAGGGCCAAATAGCATTCTAGCTTGCTCTGTTTTTTATAATTTCTTTCCAATGTGTTAAGTAATTATCTTTTTATTTCCTCATGATTTGGTTGGGGCTAATTGTGTTGCTGTCCTGGGGCTCTGGGAATCGCTTCCTTTTAGGTGGTTGTAGAATTTAACAGCTCATTTCTGGATTTTGATCATTAGCGGGTATAATTCTGCTCTGCATGCATTATTTGGTGTTCTAATTTGTACACTGAGGATATTTTTGCAGATCTCTGCAAGTCTCAATTTGGTGTTTGTCCCATTTTGTGAATTGTTGGTTGGTGAGAGGACCCCAGACCTCACAACCATAAAGGGCAATGGGTTCTTTAACTGATTCAAGTATTTTTAGCCAGATGCTAATTGGTATGTCAAATTTTATGTTCCTTTTGATGGCATAGAAAGCTCTTCTTGCCTTTTCTCTCAGATAGTTCACAGCTTTATGGAAGTTACCTGTGGCGCTTATGTTTAGGCCGAGGTACAGTAACAGTCCAAGGTTTGGACACACCAAGTCATTCATGGGTTTTACTTTATTTTGACTATTTTCTTCATTGTAGAATAACTATGAAATAACACATGCGGACTCATGTAGTAACCAAAAAAGTAATAAACATATCAAAATGTATTTTAGATTTTAGATTTTTCAAAATAGGCATCCTTTGCCTTGATGACAGCTTTGCACACTCTTGGTATTCTCTCAACCAGCTTTACCTGGAATGCTTTTCCAACATTCTCAACATATGCTTTTCCTTCACTCTGCAGTCCAACTCATCCCAAACCATCTCAATTGGGTTGAGGTCGGGTGATTGTCGAGGCCAGGTCATCTCATGCAGCACTCCATCACTCTCCTTCTTGGACAAATAGCCCTTACACAGCCTGGAGGTGTGTTGGGTCATTGTCCTGTTGAAAAACAAATGATAGTCCCACTAAGCGCAAACCAGATGGGATGGCGTATAGCCGCAGCATGCTGTGGTAGCCATGCTGGTTAAGTGTGCCTGGAATTCTAAAGAAATCACAGACATTGTTACCAGCAAAGCACACCCACACCATCACACCTCTTCTTCCATGCTTCATGGTGGGAACCACACATGCGGAGATCATCCGTTCACCTACTCTGTTTCTCACAAACACATAGCGGTTGCAACCAAAAATCTCAAATTTGGACTCATCAGACCAAAGGAAAGATTTCCACTGGTCTAACATCCATTGCTCGTATTTCTTGTCCCAAGCAAGTCTCTTATTATTATTTGTGTCCTTAAATAATGGTTTCTTTGCAGCAATTCGACTATGAAGGCCTGATTCACGCAGTCTCCTCTGAACAGTTGATGTTGAGATGTTTCTGTTACTTGAACTCTGTGAAGTATTTATTTGGGCTGCAATTTCTGAGGCTGGCAACTCTAATGAACTAATCCTCTGCAGCAGAGTAACTCTGGGTCTTCCTTTCCTGTGGCGGTCCTCGTGAGAGCCAGGTCATCGTACTGTAGCGCTTGATGGTTTTTGCAACTGCACTTGAAGAACCATTCAAAGTTCTTGAATTTTTCCACATTGACTGCTTCATGTCTTAAAGTAATGACGGTCTGTCATTTCTCTTTGCTTATTTAAGCTCTTCTTGCCATACTATGGACTTGGTATTTTACCAAATAGGGCTATCTTCTGTATACCACCCTTATCTTATCAATACACAACTAATTGGCTCAAGAAGAAAAGAAAGTCCACAAATCACTTTTAACAAGGCACACCTGTTAATTGAAATGCATTCCAGGTGACTACCTCATGAAGTTGGTTGAGAGAATGTCAAGCGTGTGCAAAGCTGTCATCAAGGCAAAGGGTGGCTACTTGAAGAATCTCAAATATAAAATATATTTTAATTTGTTAAACACTTTTTTGGTTACTGCATGATTCCATATGTGTAATTTTATAGTTTTGATGTCTTCACTATTATTCTACAATGTAGAAAATAGTAAAAATAAAATAAAACCCTGGAAGGAGTAGGTGTGTCCAAACCTTTGACTGTTACTGTACGTGTAGTTTTTCTGTGCTCGAAGGCAACGATGTCTAGATGGAATTTGTATTTGTGGTCCTGGCAACTGGACCTTTTTTGCAACACCATTGTTTTTGTCTTACTGAGATTTACTGTCAGGGCCCAGGTCTGACCTAATCTGTGCAATCTCTCGCTCTGACACCGCCTGGTATAGAGGTCCTGGATGGCAGAAAGCTTGGCCCCGGTACGCACTACCCTCTTTTGCGCCTTATGGCCGGATATCGAGCAGTTGCCATACCAGGCAGTGATGCAAACGGTCAGGATGTTCTCGATGGTACAGCTGTAGACCTTTTTGAGGATCTGGGGACTCATGCCAAATCTTTTCAGTCTCCTGAGGGGGAATAGGCACTGTCATGCCCTCTTCACAACTGTCTTGGTGTGTTTGGACCACGATAGTTTGTTGGTGATGTGGACACCAAGGAACTTGAAGCTCGATTCGTTACACTACAGCCCCGTCGATGTGAGAGGGGGCGTGTTCAGCCCACCTTTTCCTGTAGTCCACGATCAGCGCCTGTGTTTGGCTCACGTTGAGGGAAAGGTTGTTGTCCTGGCATCACATTGCCAGGTCTCTGACCTCCTCCCTATAGTCTGTCTCGTTGTCAGTGATCAGGCCTACCGCCGTTGAGTCGCCAGCAAACTTAATGATGGTGTTGGAGTCGTGGGTGAACAGGGAGTACAGGAGGGGACTAAGCACTCTCTGCCCTCTGTCACTCTCTGCCCTCTGTCACTCACTGACCTCTGTCACTCACTGACCTCTGTCACTCTCTGACCTCTGTCACTCACTGACCTCTGTCACTCTCTGACCTCTGTCACTCTCTGACCTTAATCTTGACCTTTGTAATACTCTCTTTCCCCCCTCTATCTCTTTCTCTCATCTACCTTTCTTTCTCTCGCTCTCTCCCTTTCTTTCTCACCTGCTCTCTCTCTCTTTCTGTCTCAGTCTCCTGTTCCCTCTCAGGGGAGTTCCCTGCATCTTTTTTCTGAGAACAGAACAGGGGGTGAACAGAGGACATGAAACCCGAGAAGTTGAATTATAGAGGTAAAGGAAGCTGAACTGTTGACATACAGAGATGTTCTCTGTGTTCTTTCTTGAAGGCATCAAGCTATCATATTTTCAGTATGCAAAGAAGTGAAATAAGTAATGTCACCTAAAGTTGAACTGAAATAAGTATTGTAACCTAAAGTTGAACTGAAATAAGTATTGTAACCTAAAGTTGAACTGAAATAAGTAATGTCACCTAAAGTTGAACTGAAATAAGTATTGTAACCTAAAGTTGAACTGAAATAAGTAATGTCACCTAAAGTTGAACTGAAATAAGTAATGTCACGGGGGTTGTGATATTACAGAATGCTCAGATGGAAATATAATGTTCAGAACAAACATTATTCCTCAGCATGGAAAATATAGTCAATTGTACACTCTGTACTGTACATTTCTATCTACGATATCCTGAACCTTTCACCTGTATGAATGCAGCCCAGGCCTAGAGGTGTCCCTGGGCAAGTTGAACATGATCCCCCTGGAAGGAGACGGTACAGAACGTAATCACCATAATGAAGGGATGTCGTGCATCATTGTAACACGTGAAGCAGCTGAGAAAGACACGTGTTGAGCGGCTTTAGGAGCAGGCTTATTAAGCTAAACGGGGAGCTCCAATCCCATACTGAGGATATTAACAAACACGCTTTACACAATTTCCACCGTTTCCCATGAGAACCTACATGAGGGCGGGCTAACCCCAACAGTTGACCAATCACAATGAGGCTACCTTTGAGGCTAATGACACTAATTTGTCATTCAGTCTGAGGTGCATGGGACTATAGACCAATAGCCATTCTCAGGAAGATTTAATGAGGGGGGTTTCTTTAAACATGCAGATTCTCAATCATAGATTTCTCTAAAGGTTCAAGTTTCTCACACACATGAAGGAAAAATCCCACACCTGAACAAATTCTCACACACAAACAATTGATCTTCAGTAAAATGTTTATTTACGCTCTCAATAGAGAAACAAGGCAGGACCGCACACACACACTCACACACACAGAACAGACACACGCACACACACACACAAACAACACACAGAGCCAGTGTCCATCAACACCGTGGCACCTTGACAGCGGTGGTAGACACCCCGGTCCTTGTCCTTTCAAAGTTTAGTACATTTCTAGGGACAAGACACACACACTGCCTGTCGCTGCACAGCTTTCTCACTAGTTGTTTAATGTCAGGCATCCTCCCTAATGCTCCACTTATAATCTCTACTTAATGTGTGGTCATACCGGCTCCCAAAATCAAAACGTGCCTCCGCATAAAGACCCAGTTTACAAAGTCATGAAGCTGCAGCCTTTGGGGTGAATCACATCTTTCTAACCGAGGTGTAATTCTTCAGCCCGGCGCTGCTTGGCGAGACACACCGGTAGGTAAAGAGGGCTTCTTTTCCATCTGGCCCAACTGTGGATGTCTGACGTATCACACCTCGTCCCAGACAAACGCTGCCATAAGGTTACAACAAGGCCCTCAGTGTCTGGACAATGTCCACAGCCATAGTGCTTTTGCATTCCAAATAACATTTTCTCTCCAATAAGTGAATTCATATTTGTGTCTGAGTGCTGTAAAAATAAACTCCAGGGAGCTGGTTAGTTCAATTATCATGTTGTTTTAGCAAATGGATTCACTGAGTCTTTTCCAGAGAACCTACGTCCCAAATGGCACCCTATTCCCTACATAACCCACTCATTTTAATTAGAGCCCTATGGGCCCTGGTCAAAAGTAGTGCACTATGTAGGGAATAGGATGCCATTTGGGATGCAAACATACTTCCAAATGGCAACAGAGCTACTACTCAGAGCTAACGCTAAATGGAGAGAGGTCCACAGAATGAATCAGCATTTAATAATATGTTCTGAAATGAACCTTCCAAGATACTTCCAAGATCGCATAGCAGTTCAGACGTCTTTTGTCCTCGTCTTGTCGTGTCCTGTATATATATATATTTACAACTTTTTTCACATACATTTTATTTTTATTTTCCATCAACTCATCTTCTAAACACTCTCCTGCAACCAGCCTCACCAATTTATATTTATAAAAAAGTATTATTTACCTCAGATCTGCAATCCTTCAGGAAGCTAGCCAGAAACTCCAGGAGGCTGGCCAGAAACTAGCCAGAAGCTAGCCAGGAGCTAGCCCTGAAGCTAATCAGAAGCTAACCACGGTTTGTGGTCATCGGCTGTCCTTTATTTCTAAAATCTATCGAAAATCTATCGCCAGTTTTGTACGGCGCAGCGCGGCTCGGAACGGAACATACCGGACCAATTTTTCTCTCCATGTCCCTGGATTTCAACTGCTCTCTGGACATTCATACCCGGATCTCACAGCTAGCTAGCTGCTATCCGTGTGACAGTCGGCTTTCGTCGATTCCGGAGCAAACATCGATTGTTCCGGTGCTAGCCAGCTCCGTCAATCACGCCTGAGTTCCATCATTCACTCCTGGGCTGCAGTCACCTATCCGGACCCGTTTCACTGCCTACGCGGAGCCCCACCGGGCCTTCACAACCGGACTGCCGACGCTATCTACCTGAAGGAGATCCGGCTGGCTCCTCTGTCGCGACGTTACCGGAACGCCCATCTGCGGCCCGCTAACCGTTAGCTGTCTTTCCGGCTGCTATCTGAATAGACAATCGGACAATTTATTTATTTGAATTATTATGTTTTCTTCTCGGGCCTCTATAACTATATCTATTGTTCTTATTTTTGTTGTTGTGTGATTTGGATTAATCCCCTCTACCACACGGAACCCCACTAATCTACTGACCGAACGCAAGAGGTGGCTAACAACAGACTCCATCCTATGCTAGCTTGCTACCGGTTGGCTTGGCTAGCTGTCTAAATCGCCGTGACCCTAAACCAACCTCTCCACTCACTGGACCCTTTTGATCACTCGACTAAGCATGCCTCTCCTTAATGTCAATATGTCTTGTCCATTGCTGTTCTGGTTAGTGTTTATTGGCTTATTTCACTGTAGAGCCTCTAGTCCTGCTCACTATACCTTATCCAACCTATTAGTTCCACCACCCACACATGCAATGACATCTCCTGGTTTCAATGATGTTTCTAGAGACAATATCTCTCTCTTCATCACTCAATACCTAGGTTTACCTCCACTGTATTCACATCCTACCTTACCTTTGTCTGTACATTATACCTTGATGCTATTTTATCGCCCCCAGAAACCTCCTTTTACTCTCTGTTCCAGACGTTCTAGACGACCAATTCTTATTGCTTTTAGTCGCACCCTTATTCTACTCCTCCTATGTTCCTCTGGCGATGTAGAGGTGAATCCAGGCCCTGCAGTGCCTAGCTCCACTCCTATTCCCCAGGCGCTCTCTTTTGACGACTTCTGTAACCGTAATAGCCTTGGTTTCATGCATGTTAACATTAGAAGCCTCCTCCCTAAGTTTGTTCTATTCACTGCTTTAGCACACTCTGCCAACCCGGATGTTCTAGCTGTGTCTGAATCCTGGCTTAGGAAGACCACCAAAAATTCAGACATTTTAATTCCAAACTACAACATTTTCAGACAAGATAGAACTGCCAAAGGGGGCGGTGTTGCAATTTACTGCAAAGATAGCCTGCAGAGTTCTGTCCTACTATCCAGGTCTGTACCCAAACAATTTGAACTTCTACTTTTAAAAATCCACCTTTCTAAAAACAAGTCTCTCACCGTTGCCGCCTGCTATAGACCACCCTCTGCCCCCAGCTGTGCTCTGGACACCATATGTGAACTGATTGCCCCCCATCTATCTTCAGAGCTCGTGCTGCTAGGCGACCTAAACTGGAACATGCTTAACACCCCAGCCATCCTACAATCTAAACTTGATGCCCTCAATCTCACACAAATTATCAATGAACCTACCAGGTACCTCCCCAAAGCCTTAAACACGGGCACCCTCATAGATATCATCCTAACCAACTTCCCCTCTAAATACACCTCTGCTGTCTTCAACCAAGATCTCAGCGATCACTGCCTCATTGCCTGCATCCGTAATGGGTCAGCGGTCAAACGACCTCCTCTCATCACTGTAAAACGCTCCCTGAAACACTTCAGCGAGCAGGCCTTTCTAATCGACCTGGCCGGGGTATCCTGGAAGGATATTGACCTCATCCCGTCAGTAGAGGATGCCTGGATATTTTTTTAAAATGCCTTCCTAACCATCTTAAATAAACATGCCCCATTCAAGAAATTTAGAACCAGGAACAGATATAGCCCTTGGTTCTCCCCAGACCTGACTGCCCTTAATCAACACAAAAACGTCTTATGGCGTTCTGCATTAGCATCGAACAGCCCCCGTGATATGCAGCTGTTCAGGGAAGCTAGAAACCATTATACACAGGCAGTTAGAAAAGCCAAGGCTAGCTTTTTCAAGCAGAAATTTGCTTCTTGCAACACTAACTCAAAAAAGTTCTGGGACACTGTAAAGTCCATGGAGAATAAGAACACCTCCTCCCAGCTGCCCACTGCACTGAAGATAGGAAACACTGTCACCACTGATAAATCCACCATAATTGAAAATTTCAATAAGCATTTTTCTACTGCTGGCCATGCTTTCCACCTGGCTACTCCTACCCCTGTCAACAGCACTGCACCCCCAACAGCAACTCGCCCAAGCCTTCCCCATTTCTCCTTCTCCCAAATCCATTCAGCTGATGTTCTGAAAGAGCTGCAAAATCTGGACCCCTACAAATCAGCCGGGCTAGACAATCTGGACCCTTTCTTTCTAAAATTATCTGCCGAAATTGTTGCCACCCCTATTACTAGCCTGTTCAACCTCTCTTTCGTGTCGTCTGAGATTCCCAAAGATTGGAAAGCAGCTGCGGTCATCCCCCTCTTCAAAGGGGGGGACACTCTTGACCCAAACTGCTACAGACCTATATCTATCCTACCATGCCTTTCTAAGGTCTTCGAAAGCCAAGTCAACAAACAGATTACCGACCATTTTGAATCTCACCATACCTTCTCTGCTATGCAATCTGGTTTCAGAGCTGGTCATGGGTGCACCTCAGCCACGCTCAAGGTCCTAAACGATATCTTAACCGCCATCGATAAGAAACATTACTGTGCAGCCGTATTCATTGATCTGGCCAAGGCTTTCGACTCTGTCAATCACCACATCCTCATCGGCAGACTCAACAGCCTTGGTTTCTCAAATGATTGCCTCGCCTGGTTCACCAACTACTTCTCTGATAGAGTTCAGTGTGTCAAATCTGAGGGTCTGTTGTCCGGACCTCTGGCAGTCTCTATGGGGGTGCCACAGGGTTCAATTCTTGGACCGACTCGCTTCTCTGTATACATCAATGAGGTCGCTCTTGCTGCTGGTGAGTCTCTGATCCACCTCTACGCAGACGACACCATTCTGTATACTTCCGGCCCTTCTTTGGACACTGTGTTAACAACCCTCCAGGCAAGCTTCAATGCCATACAACTCTCCTTCCGTGGCCTCCAACTGCTCTTAAATACAAGTAAAACTAAATGCATGCTCTTCAACCGATCACTACCTGCACCTACCCGCCTGTCCAACATCACTACTCTGGACGGCTCTGACTTAGAATACGTGGACAACTACAAATACTTAGGTGTCTGGTTAGACTGTAAACTCTCCTTCCAGACCCATATCAAACATCTCCAATCCAAAGTTAAATCTAGAATTGGCTTCCTATTTCGCAACAAAGCATCCTTCACTCATGCTGCCAAACATACCCTTGTAAAACTGACCATCCTACCAATCCTCGACTTTGGCGATGTAATTTACAAAATAGCCTCCAATACCCTACTCAACAAACTGGATGCAGTCTATCACAGTGCAATCCGTTTTGTCACCAAAGCCCCATACACTACCCACCATTGCGACCTGTACGCTCTCGTTGGCTGGCCCTCGCTTCATACTCGTCGCCAAACCCACTGGCTCCATGTCATCTACAAGACCCTGCTAGGTAAAGTCCCCCCTTATCTCAGCTCGCTGGTCACCATAGCATCTCCCACCTGTAGCACACGCTCCAGCAGGTATATCTCTCTAGTCACCCCCAAAACCAATTCTTTCTTTGGCCGCCTCTCTTTCCAGTTCTCTGCTGCCAATGACTGGAACGAACTACAAAAATCTCTGAAACTGGAAACACTTATCTCCCTCACTAGCTTTAAGCACCAACTGTCAGAGCAGCTCACAGATTACTGCACCTGTACATAGCCCACATATAATTTAGCCCTATCAACTACCTCTTTCCCAACTGTATTTAATTTATTTATTTATTCTGCTCCTTTGCACCCCATTATTTTTATTTCTACTTTGCACATTCTTCCATTGCAAAACTACCATTCCAGTGTTTTACTTGCTATATTGTATTTACCTTGCCACCAAGGCCTTTTTTGCCTTTACCTCCCTTCTCACCTCATTTGCTCACATTGTATATAGAGTTGTTTATACTTTATTATTGACTGTATGTTTGTTTTACTCCATGTGTAACTCTGTGTTGTTGTATCTGTCGAACTGCTTTGCTTTATCTTGGCCAGGTCGCAATTGTAAATGAGAACTTGTTCTCAACTTGCCTACCTGGTTAAATAAAGGTAAAATAAATAAAATAAAAACCATATTTCCCTTCCAGTTCATGAACGTGTCATAGTCGAGATAGATTACAATTTGATATGTAGATTTGTGTCCTTGGCTAGGACTGGGTGTCCTTAGACTATCTGTAGAATCTGAATCCAAAATAGCCCTCGGGCAAATTATTTTACAATTCCCATGGTTCCCCTGGTTTTGAAAAATCTATTTTCAGGGTTTTTAAGAGAGCCGGTAGGTCACCTCGTTTCTTTCCACTATGCATATTAAAAAGGTTTAGCTTGGTTTAGCTTGGATGCACGTTCTACTGTGCACAATACTGCAGTATGATCATTAAGGCAATATAACCAGACTCTGGTCAATCAAGTCTGAGACCACTGTGGTCATTTAGATAATCAAGTCTGAGACCACTGTGGTCATTTAGATAATCAAGTCTGAGACCACTGTGGTCATTTAGATAATCAAGTCTGAGACCACTGTGGTCATTTAGATAATCAAGTCTGAGACCACTGTGGTCATTTAGATAATCAAGTCTGAGACCACTGTGGTCATTTAGATAATCAAGTCACAATAAAGAGGCATCCTAAAATCAGCCGTACAGTCAAATGACAAGAATCACGTTTCAGAATGTGTATAGATGCGGAGACCTCCCTGGATAGAATGTGGTAACCATGCTGCTGAGATGTCTAATACAAGGAGTGATAAGAATAGCCTAGAACCTCCTGTAAAAATGACCATTACAAGTTCAACTTTAACACTACAGGTCACCTCAAGTGAAAATGTTTTTTTTTGTCTTTGGCATTTCCTCATGTATATTCATGAATATATCATGTATATTCAACTTCAAAATTAAGAAGTGAAGTAATTTCCTACTTGTCAGTTGATTCACATAATCATGTAACTGGACTATATTGAGGCCTTGCGGCCTGATGTCCCAGTAGTGATGAAAAGGGCTGAGGCGAGTTATAGCGCTGTCGACAAGGCACCTTTTAAAGGTAATGTTTCCGCCGTTCACGGAGATCGCATTCAAGGTAAACGTTGCAGATGCCGGCTCAATCAGAAATTACCTTTAAATGTCAACAAAGTGCCTTGGATTGAATTCTGCCCTGAGTAAGCCAGTTTGTAAGAAACAGATGTTTTTAAACTTTGCTCCTTTGCTACTGATGTTAATTTGTCTTTATCAGCTTGTCATTGCCTCTGATTACCTCTCACTATAACAACCTGTATGACCAGACATACATTTTCAGTTACTCATTCAAACAATTTCATCAACACACTCAAACAGTGATCTATTTCCCCCAAAATCGTTCAGTTCCGCTCGATTGAATTTGAATGGTAATGTTCACGTGTTCGCGGAGACCTCATTCACTGTAAACTAAACAATGCATATGTTGGCTATATCGGAAATAACATTTCACTCTGAACTTCAGTGATACTGATCAGCCATGCAGTACATCTCATATTTCCAAGTGGTACGGAGGAGATTGAATGACCAAAGAGAGTAAAAGAACAGGACAATGTAATTCTGGGTGCTGATCCAGATAGATAGCTATCAGACACCATCAACTTTCTGGACTATGTTTCATGTAGATTGTTCTTGAAGACAAAGCTTCCTTTGAACACACAACGGAGGATGGGAAAGATCCCTATTTTAATCAGGCTGCGTTCAGGGAAAACAGAGCTGCCTAATTCTGCCAGTGAAGCTTCTGATTTCTCCCCACGAGATGCATGATCTTCACCCATGATCTTGGCTGTCATAGTCACCAACATGAATATTAATATTGACTAGTAGTGTGGTTGAAATGGCATTAGTTGTAGTATAGGCAATGCATTTTATAGTCCTGATTGAAAATCATTCTTGGACTCCAATGTCGAATCAAAATCCAAAGACATAAACATCTGACAGTCAGAATAAAGTTCAGTATTTGTTGTGAAATCAACCAGATGAATTGCATGAGATTTATGTCAATATAGGCCAAATGGGCAAATGTGACAGACACTGTCAGGGGAGATAAACAGAACACAGATATCCCTGGATACAAAGGCAACTTCATAAGTTAACTGCCCGAGGTATCGAATTGTAACATTAACATTCAGACATTGGTGGTGTCCTAGAGTTTCAGGATATTAAGATGAAAATCTATTTCTAGTCTACCCATTTGACATTCCCTTAGTTCCCTTAGGCCTACCACCATGGAACAATCAACGCATTGGCATACGCACGGTAGTCTCCAACTAGGTAGGTGGGAAAGGTGTGGAAACATGACATTTTCTCCAGTGAGCTCTGAAAGGCCTTGACTCTGTGAAACACAGGGCACACACACATAGAGACAAACATGTGACATGATCACATGTGATGTGTTCCAAAAACATGTTTTCACATGATTTCACGTGACATTTAATCATGTGATTTCCCAAATGTTAAATCATGTTTTTTCTGTAAGGGCTCTGTCAGGTCTCTCCTGTTCCTCACCCCTCTGCCATCTCTGCACCCCTCTGCCATCAGCCAACCAAATTCAAATGCTGTGAGTAAACAGGAACTCTAACTGACAGGGTAAAGAGATTGGCCGGTTCCCTGGCCAGAGGACAGAGGACCTCCCCTTATTAGAGTGTGTGTGTGTGCAGTGTGTGTGTATGGGCGTATGTTTGTGTATGTGTGTTTTGTAATTTATTTTATTTTATTTATTTCACCTTTATTTAACCAGGTAGGCTAGTTGAGAACACCTTTATTTAACCAGGTAGGCTAGTTGAGAACACCTTTATTTAACCAGGTAGGCTAGTTGAGAACACCTTTATTTAACCAGGTAGGCTAGTTGAGAACACCTTTATTTAACCAGGTAGGCTAGTTGAGAACACCTTTATTTAACCAGGTAGGCCAGTTGAGAACACCTTTATTTAACCAGGTAGGCTAGTTGAGAACACCTTTATTTAACCAGGTAGGCTAGTTGAGAACACCTTTATTTAACCAGGTAGGCTAGTTGAGAACACCTTTATTTAACCAGGTAGGCTAGTTGAGAACACCTTTATTTAACCAGGTAGGCTAGTTGAGAACACCTTTATTTAACCAGGTAGGCTAGTTGAGAACACCTTTATTTAACCAGGTAGGCTAGTTGAGAACACCTTTATTTAACCAGGTAGGCTAGTTGAGAACACCTTTATTTAACCAGGTAGGCCAGTTGAGAACACCTTTATTTAACCAGGTAGGCCAGTTGAGAACACCTTTATTTAACCAGGTAGGCTAGTTGAGAACACCTTTATTTAACCAGGTAGGCCAGTTGAGAACACCTTTATTTAACCAGGTAGGCTAGTTGAGAACACCTTTATTTAACCAGGTAGGCTAGTTGAGAACACCTTTATTTAACCAGGTAGGCTAGTTGAGAACACCTTTATTTAACCAGGTAGGCCAGTTGAGAACACCTTTATTTAACCAGGTAGGCTAGTTGAGAACACCTTTATTTAACCAGGTAGGCTAGTTGAGAACACCTTTATTTAACCAGGTAGGCTAGTTGAGAACACCTTTATTTAACCAGGTAGGACAGTTGAGAACACCTTTATTTAACCAGGTAGGCTAGTTGAGAACACCTTTATTTAACCAGGTAGGCTAGTTGAGAACACCTTTATTTAACCAGGTAGGCCAGTTGAGAACACCTTTATTTAACCAGGTAGGCTAGTTGAGAACACCTTTATTTAACCAGGTAGGCTAGTTGAGAACACCTTTATTTAACCAGGTAGGCTAGTTGAGAACACCTTTATTTAACCAGGTAGGCTAGTTGAGAACACCTTTATTTAACCAGGTAGGCCAGTTGAGAACACCTTTATTTAACCAGGTAGGCTAGTTGAGAACACCTTTATTTAACCAGGTAGGCCAGTTGAGAACACCTTTATTTAACCAGGTAGGCTAGTTGAGAACACCTTTATTTAACCAGGTAGGCTAGTTGAGAACACCTTTATTTAACCAGGTAGGCTAGTTGAGAACACCTTTATTTAACCAGGTAGGCCAGTTGAGAACACCTTTATTTAACCAGGTAGGCTAGTTGAGAACACCTTTATTTAACCAGGTAGGCTAGTTGAGAACACCTTTATTTAACCAGGTAGGCTAGTTGAGAACACCTTTATTTAACCAGGTAGGACAGTTGAGAACACCTTTATTTAACCAGGTAGGCTAGTTGAGAACACCTTTATTTAACCAGGTAGGCTAGTTGAGAACACCTTTATTTAACCAGGTAGGCTAGTTGAGAACACCTTTATTTAACCAGGTAGGCTAGTTGAGAACACCTTTATTTAACCAGGTAGGCCAGTTGAGAACACCTTTATTTAACCAGGTAGGCTAGTTGAGAACACCTTTATTTAACCAGGTAGGCTAGTTGAGAACACCTTTATTTAACCAGGTAGGCTAGTTGAGAACACCTTTATTTAACCAGGTAGGCTAGTTGAGAACACCTTTATTTAACCAGGTAGGCTAGTTGAGAACACCTTTATTTAACCAGGTAGGCCAGTTGAGAACACCTTTATTTAACCAGGTAGGCTAGTTGAAAACACCTTTATTTAACCAGGTAGGCTAGTTGAGAACACCTTTATTTAACCAGGTAGGCTAGTTGAGAACACCTTTATTTAACCTGGTAGGCTAGTTGAGAACACCTTTATTTAACCAGGTAGGCTAGTTGAGAACACCTTTATTTAACCAGGTAGGCTAGTTGAGAACACCTTTATTTAACCAGGTAGGCTAGTTGAGAACACCTTTATTTAACCAGGTAGGCTAGTTGAGAACACCTTTATTTAACCAGGTAGGCTAGTTGAGAACACCTTTATTTAACCAGGTAGGCTAGTTGAGAACACCTTTATTTAACCAGGTAGGCCAGTTGAGAACACCTTTATTTAACCAGGTAGGCTAGTTGAGAACACCTTTATTTAACCAGGTAGGCTAGTTGAGAACACCTTTATTTAACCAGGTAGGCTAGTTGAGAACACCTTTATTTAACCAGGTAGGCCAGTTGAGAACACCTTTATTTAACCAGGTAGGCTAGTTGAGAACACCTTTATTTAACCAGGTAGGCTAGTTGAGAACACCTTTATTTAACCAGGTAGGCTAGTTGAGAACACCTTTATTTAACCAGGTAGGACAGTTGAGAACACCTTTATTTAACCAGGTAGGCTAGTTGAGAACACCTTTATTTAACCAGGTAGGCTAGTTGAGAACACCTTTATTTAACCAGGTAGGCCAGTTGAGAACACCTTTATTTAACCAGGTAGGCTAGTTGAGAACACCTTTATTTAACCAGGTAGGCTAGTTGAGAACACCTTTATTTAACCAGGTAGGCTAGTTGAGAACACCTTTATTTAACCAGGTAGGCTAGTTGAGAACACCTTTATTTAACCAGGTAGGCCAGTTGAGAACACCTTTATTTAACCAGGTAGGCTAGTTGAGAACACCTTTATTTAACCAGGTAGGCCAGTTGAGAACACCTTTATTTAACCAGGTAGGCTAGTTGAGAACACCTTTATTTAACCAGGTAGGCTAGTTGAGAACACCTTTATTTAACCAGGTAGGCTAGTTGAGAACACCTTTATTTAACCAGGTAGGCCAGTTGAGAACACCTTTATTTAACCAGGTAGGCTAGTTGAGAACACCTTTATTTAACCAGGTAGGCTAGTTGAGAACACCTTTATTTAACCAGGTAGGCTAGTTGAGAACACCTTTATTTAACCAGGTAGGACAGTTGAGAACACCTTTATTTAACCAGGTAGGCTAGTTGAGAACACCTTTATTTAACCAGGTAGGCTAGTTGAGAACACCTTTATTTAACCAGGTAGGCTAGTTGAGAACACCTTTATTTAACCAGGTAGGCTAGTTGAGAACACCTTTATTTAACCAGGTAGGCCAGTTGAGAACACCTTTATTTAACCAGGTAGGCTAGTTGAGAACACCTTTATTTAACCAGGTAGGCTAGTTGAGAACACCTTTATTTAACCAGGTAGGCTAGTTGAGAACACCTTTATTTAACCAGGTAGGCTAGTTGAGAACACCTTTATTTAACCAGGTAGGCTAGTTGAGAACACCTTTATTTAACCAGGTAGGCCAGTTGAGAACACCTTTATTTAACCAGGTAGGCTAGTTGAAAACACCTTTATTTAACCAGGTAGGCTAGTTGAGAACACCTTTATTTAACCAGGTAGGCTAGTTGAGAACACCTTTATTTAACCTGGTAGGCTAGTTGAGAACACCTTTATTTAACCAGGTAGGCTAGTTGAGAACACCTTTATTTAACCAGGTAGGCTAGTTGAGAACACCTTTATTTAACCAGGTAGGCTAGTTGAGAACACCTTTATTTAACCAGGTAGGCTAGTTGAGAACACCTTTATTTAACCAGGTAGGCTAGTTGAGAACACCTTTATTTAACCAGGTAGGCTAGTTGAGAACACCTTTATTTAACCAGGTAGGCTAGTTGAGAACACCTTTATTTAACCAGGTAGGCTAGTTGAGAACACCTTTATTTAACCAGGTAGGCCAGTTGAGAACACCTTTATTTAACCAGGTAGGCTAGTTGAGAACACCTTTATTTAACCAGGTAGGCTAGTTGAGAACACCTTTATTTAACCAGGTAGGCCAGTTGAGAACACCTTTATTTAACCAGGTAGGCCAGTTGAGAACACCTTTATTTAACCAGGTAGGCTAGTTGAGAACACCTTTATTTAACCAGGTAGGCCAGTTGAGAACACCTTTATTTAACCAGGTAGGACAGTTGAGAACACCTTTATTTAACCAGGTAGGCTAGTTGAGAACACCTTTATTTAACCAGGTAGGCTAGTTGAGAACACCTTTATTTAACCAGGTAGGCTAGTTGAGAACACCTTTATTTAACCAGGTAGGCTAGTTGAGAACACCTTTATTTAACCAGGTAGGCTAGTTGAGAACACCTTTATTTAACCAGGTAGGCTAGTTGAGAACACCTTTATTTAACCAGGTAGGCTAGTTGAGAACACCTTTATTTAACCAGGTAGGCTAGTTGAGAACACCTTTATTTAACCAGGTAGGCTAGTTGAGAACACCTTTATTTAACCAGGTAGGCCAGTTGATAACACCTTTATTTAACCAGGTAGGCCAGTTGAGAACACCTTTATTTAACCAGGTAGGCTAGTTGAGAACACCTTTATTTAACCAGGTAGGCTAGTTGAGAACACCTTTATTTAACCAGGTAGGCTAGTTGAGAACACCTTTATTTAACCAGGTAGGCTAGTTGAGAACACCTTTATTTAACCAGGTAGGCCAGTTGAGAACACCTTTATTTAACCAGGTAGGACAGTTGAGAACACCTTTATTTAACCAGGTAGGCTAGTTGAGAACACCTTTATTTAACCAGGTAGGCTAGTTGAGAACACCTTTATTTAACCAGGTAGGCTAGTTGAGAACACCTTTATTTAACCAGGTAGGCTAGTTGAGAACACCTTTATTTAACCAGGTAGGCTAGTTGAGAACACCTTTATTTAACCAGGTAGGCTAGTTGAGAACACCTTTATTTAACCAGGTAGGCTAGTTGAGAACACCTTTATTTAACCAGGTAGGCTAGTTGAGAACACCTTTATTTAACCAGGTAGGCTAGTTGAGAACACCTTTATTTAACCAGGTAGGCCAGTTGATAACACCTTTATTTAACCAGGTAGGCCAGTTGAGAACACCTTTATTTAACCAGGTAGGCTAGTTGAGAACACCTTTATTTAACCAGGTAGGCTAGTTGAGAACACCTTTATTTAACCAGGTAGGCTAGTTGAGAACACCTTCATTTAACCAGGTAGGCTAGTTGAGAACACCTTTATTTAACCAGGTAGGCTAGTTGAGAACACCTTTATTTAACCAGGTAGGCTAGTTGAGAACACCTTTATTTAACCAGGTAGGCTAGTTGAGAACACCTTTATTTAACCAGGTAGGCTAGTTGAGAACACCTTTATTTAACCAGGTAGGCCAGTTGAGAACACCTTTATTTAACCAGGTAGGCTAGTTGAGAACACCTTTATTTAACCAGGTAGGCTAGTTGAGAACACCTTTATTTAACCAGGTAGGCTAGTTGAGAACACCTTTATTTAACCAGGTAGGCTAGTTGAGAACACCTTTATTTAACCAGGTAGGCTAGTTGAGAACACCTTTATTTAACCAGGTAGGCCAGTTGAGAACACCTTTATTTAACCAGGTAGGCTAGTTGAGAACACCTTTATTTAACCAGGTAGGCTAGTTGAGAACACCTTTATTTAACCAGGTAGGCTAGTTGAGAACACCTTTATTTAACCAGGTAGGCTAGTTGAGAACACCTTTATTTAACCAGGTAGGCTAGTTGAGAACACCTTTATTTAACCAGGTAGGCTAGTTGAGAACACCTTTATTTAACCAGGTAGGCCAGTTGAGAACACCTTTATTTAACCAGGTAGGCTAGTTGAGAACACCTTTATTTAACCAGGTAGGCTAGTTGAGAACACCTTTATTTAACCAGGTAGGCTAGTTGAGAACACCTTTATTTAACCAGGTAGGCCAGTTGAGAACACCTTTATTTAACCAGGTAGGCTAGTTGAGAACACCTTTATTTAACCAGGTAGGCTAGTTGAGAACACCTTTATTTAACCAGGTAGGCTAGTTGAGAACACCTTTATTTAACCAGGTAGGCCAGTTGAGAACACCTTTATTTAACCAGGTAGGCTAGTTGAGAACACCTTTATTTAACCAGGTAGGCTAGTTGAGAACACCTTTATTTAACCAGGTAGGCTAGTTGAGAACACCTTTATTTAACCAGGTAGGCTAGTTGAGAACACCTTTATTTAACCAGGTAGGCTAGTTGAGAACACCTTTATTTAACCAGGTAGGCCAGTTGAGAACACCTTTATTTAACCAGGTAGGACAGTTGAGAACACCTTTATTTAACCAGGTAGGCTAGTTGAGAACACCTTTATTTAACCAGGTAGGCTAGTTGAGAACACCTTTATTTAACCAGGTAGGCTAGTTGAGAACACCTTTATTTAACCAGGTAGGCTAGTTGAGAACACCTTTATTTAACCAGGTAGGCTAGTTGAGAACACCTTTATTTAACCAGGTAGGCTAGTTGAGAACACCTTTATTTAACCAGGTAGGCTAGTTGAGAACACCTTTATTTAACCAGGTAGGCCAGTTGAGAACACCTTTATTTAACCAGGTAGGCTAGTTGAGAACACCTTTATTTAACCAGGTAGGCTAGTTGAGAACACCTTTATTTAACCAGGTAGGCTAGTTGAGAACACCTTTATTTAACCAGGTAGGCTAGTTGAGAACACCTTTATTTAACCAGGTAGGCTAGTTGAGAACACCTTTATTTAACCAGGTAGGCCAGTTGAGAACACCTTTATTTAACCAGGTAGGCCAGTTGAGAACACCTTTATTTAACCAGGTAGGCTAGTTGAGAACACCTTTATTTAACCAGGTAGGCTAGTTGAGAACACCTTTATTTAACCAGGTAGGCTAGTTGAGAACACCTTTATTTAACCAGGTAGGCTAGTTGAGAACACCTTTATTTAACCAGGTAGGCTAGTTGAGAACACCTTTATTTAACCAGGTAGGCTAGTTGAGAACAAGTTCTCATTTACATCTGCGACCTGGCCAAGATAAAGCAAAGCAGTGCGACACAAACAACAACACAGAGTTACACATGGAACAAACAAACATACAGTCAATAACACGATAGAAAAGTCGATGTACAGTGTGTGTAAATTAGGTAAGATAAGGGAGGTAAGGCAAGAAATAGGCCATGGTGGCGAAATAATTACAATATAGCAATTAAACACTGGGGTGATAGATGTGTAGAAGATGAGTGTGCAAGTAGAGATACTGGGGTGCAAAGGAGCAAAATAAATAAAATAAATAACAGTATGGGAATGAGGTAGTTGGGTGGGTTATTTACAGTGATCTGTGAGCTGCTCTGACAGCTGGTGCTTAAAGTTAGTGAGGGAGATATGAGCCTCCAGCTTCAGTGATTTTTGCCGTTAGGTCCAGGCATTGGCTGCAGAGACTTGGAAGGAAAGGCAGCCAAAGGAAGAATTGGCTTTGGGGGTGACCAGTGAAATATACCTGCTGGAGCGCATGCTACGGGTGGGTGCTGCTATGGTGACCAGTGAGCTGAGATAAGGTGGCGCTTTACCTAGCAAGGACTTATAGATGACCTGGAGCCAGTGGGTTTGGCGACGAATATGAAGTGAGGGCTATCCAAGGAGAGCATACAGGTCGCAGTGGTGGGTAGTATATGGGGCTTTGGTGACTAAACGGATGGCACTGTGATAAACTGCATCCAATTTGTTGAGTAGGGTGTTGGAGGCTATTTTGTAAATGACATCGCCGAAGTCAAGGATCGGTAGGATAGTCAGTTTCACGAGGGTATGTTTGGCAGCATGAGTGAAGGATGCTTTGTTGCAAAATAGGAAACTGATTCTAGATTTAATTTTGGATTTAATTATTATTTTTTTTTTATTTTACCTTTATTTAACTAGGCAAGTCAGTTAAGAACAAATTCTTATTTTCAATGACTGCCTAGGAACAGTGGGTTAACTGCCTGTTCAGGGGCAGAATGACAGATTTGTACCTTGTCAGCTCGGGGGTTTGAACTTGCAACCTTCCGGTTACTAGTCCAACGCTCTAACCACTAGGCTACCCTGCCACCCTAATGTGTGCGGTGTGTGTTTGTGTATGTGTGCGGTGTGTGTATGTGTGCGGTGTATGTTTGTGTATGTGTGTGGTGTATGTTTGTGTGCGGTGTATGTTTGTGTATGTGGGCGGTGTGTGTATGTGTGCGGTGTGTGTTTGTGTATGTGTGCGGTGTGTGTATGTGTGCGGTGTGTGTTTGTGTATGTGTGCGGTGTGTGTATGTGTGCGGTGTATGTTTGTGTATGTGTGCGGTGTGTGTATGTGTGCGGTGTGTGTATGTGTGCGGTT
>NC_143034.1:69493870-69506370 GCF_057628025.1 Oncorhynchus mykiss | reverse complement strand
ATAGGCCTGAGATAGGACCAACGGTCTCTAAGGCTAAGCTCAGAGGAACATGACCTGAACCTAAGTGTACAGTATGTCTTGGCAAGGAGTCAATAACAGTGTCTACTTTAACTTGCTCAAAACTATTTTTTCACATGATCACTTCTCCAGAAACCAGACAGAAAGGAAACACTCATTTTAAACACATGAGTTCTGCTAGACTCATAAAGGTCATCTTTCAGACATAAAGATTTCTGTCAGATATGAAATATATAACTGTTTCACTTTCTTCCTTCTCACTATAGCTACCTCTCTCATCGCACTCTCCCCTGCCACACACTATCTCCCCAGTTCCCAGCTGTTGGCTATTTTAGTTACCAGCTAGCTACCTCTCTCATCATGCGTTCTCCCTCCACACACTCTCTCTCTCCAGTCTCCAACTCTTGGCTCCTTGGGCACTTCATGGCTTGGTTTCCATGTTGGTTGCCCCACCGCCTCCCTCTCCCACACACACTGCCTTGCCCCCTCCCCTCCCGCCCTGTGCCTCTGCTCCCTGTATTGACGGGGATAATTGTCCCTGAATGGATGTGCAGATTCCCATGGATGTTAGTCGAGGCCCTTGGCCTGTTCCCTGCATCCCTCCCCTGCCTCTCCTCACACCCTCTCTCACCCCCACGCAATAGAGATTAGGAAAGGGGGAGAGAGGAAGAGAAAGGAGGGAAACAGAGAGAGGGGAGGAGAAAGGGAGAGGTGGTAAGGTTTGCCAGGAAACGGGCTCATCTGTGTCACCCCGCAAATCTCTCAGAGATGTCACCAAGAATAAATAAAATAAAATGTATTCTGAAAAGTGCATATCACATGGATACATCAATAAGGGTCTAGTCACTCTATATCTCGTCACTCTATATCTCGTCACTCTATATCTCGTCACTCTATGTCTCGTCACTCTATATCTCGTCACTCTATATCTCATCACTCAATATCTCGTCACGCTACATCTAGTCACTCTACATCTAGTCACTCTACATCTAGTCAGGATATTTAGTCACTCTATATCTCATCACTCTGTATCTAGTCACTCTGTATCTAGTCAGGATATTTAGTCACTCTATATCTCATCACTCTGTATCTCATCACTCTGTATCTAGTCACTCTACATCTAGTCACTCTACATCTAGTCACTCTACATCTAGTCACTCTACATCTAGTCAGGATATTTAGTCACTCTACATCTAGTCACTCTGTATCTAGTCACTCTGTATCTAGTCACTCTGTATCTAGTCACTCTGTATCTAGTCACTCTGTATCTAGTCACTCTACATCTAGTCACTCTACATCTAGTCAGGATATTTAGTCACTCTACATCTAGTCACTCTGTATTTAGTCACTCTACATCTAGTCACTCTGTATATAATCACTCTGTATCTAGTCACTCTGTATCTAGTCACTCTGTATCTAGTCACTCTGTATTTAGTCATTCTACATCTATTCACTCTGTATTTAGTCACTCTACATCTAGTCACTCTACATCTATTCACTCTGTATTTAGTCACTCTACATCTAGTCACTCTGTATTTAGTCACTCTACATCTAGTCACTCTGTATCTAATCACTCTGTATCTAGTCACTCTGTATCTAGTCACTCTGTATCTAGTCACTCTGTATTTAGTCACTCTACATCTATTCACTCTGTATTTAGTCACTCTACATCTAGTCACTCTGTATCTAGTCACTCTGTATCTAGTCACTCTGTATATAGTCACTCTGTATATAGTCACTCTAGTCTTATTTAGCCAGCTTCTCACATTCTTTTCAACTTTTAATTGCTAGGTTGGTTTGGTATTAAAGCTAATGATAATAAGATATTTGACCCATAAGGTTTACTATATTCCAATCTCATAGTTCTCAATCTCATAGATATTGCTCCTCATGAGTAAACAGCATTTCAATCAATCAGATAATGATGACAGAAATTGCTTTAAAACGGTAAATGCTCATTCATGAACTGTTCCCACACAAAAAAAAGAAGTAGATTTTCTGATTCCCACCATCTCTCCAGTCCCTATACAGTGGTACAGCTATATGATATGTCATGCCCCCATCACGCCCACGCACCCTCACCCTGCCAGCTGTAACAGATACCAGAGTGGGCTCATCCAAGCTGGCAGAGATCTGCCCACATGAAGCCATGTCCGCCTCTTCAAGGAAGCCAGAGCCAGCCACGGCACACCACATTCAATCACCCAGCACCACCAGTCACAGAGTCAGAGAGAGAGTCAGAGAGAGAGAAATAGAGAGAAAGAGAAAGAGAGAGAGAGAGAGGGTGGGTGGATCTGTATGGGACATATGGCGAGGAGAAAGATGACGATTATGAAAATAAAGGATGAGTGCCACAGGAAAAGAGGTAGAGAGAGAGGGTGAGAGGTATAAAGAAAAGAGTGAAGGGAGAGAGAGGGTGAGAGGTATAAAGAAAAGAGTGAAGGGAGAGAGAGGGTGAGAGGTATAAAGAAAAGGGTGAAGGGAGAGGGTGAGAGGTATAAAGAAAAGAGTGAAGGGAGAGAGAGGGTGAGAGGTATAAAGAAAAGAGTGAAGGGAGAGAGAGGGTGAGAGGTATAAAGAAAAGAGTGAAGGGAGAGAGAGGGTGAGAGGTATAAAGAAAAGAGGTGGAGAGAGAGGGTGAGAGGTATAAAGAAAAGAGTGAAGGGAGAGAGAGGGTGAGAGGTATAAAGAAAAGGGTGAAGGGAGAGAGAGGGTGAGAGGTATAAAGAAAAGAGTGAAGGGAGAGAGAGGGTGAGAGGTATAAAGAAAAGAGGTGGAGAGAGAGGGTGAGAGGTATAAAGAAAAGAGTGAAGGGAGAGAGAGGGGTGAGAGGTATAAAGAAAAGAGGTGGAGAGAGAGAGGGTGAGAGGTATAAAGAAAAGGGTGAAGGGAGAGAGAGGGTGAGAGGTATAAAGAAAAGAGTGAAGGGAGAGAGAGGGTGAGAGGTATAAAGAAAGGGTGAAGGGAGAGAGAGGGTGAGTGGTATAAAGAAAAGAGTGAAGGGAGAGAGAGGGTGAGAGGTATAAAGAAAAGAGGTGGAGAGAGAGAGAGGGTGAGAGGTATAAAGAAAAGGGTGAAGGGAGAGAGAGGGTGAGTGGTATAAAGAAAAGAGTGAAGGGAGAGAGAGGGTGAGAGGTATAAAGAAAAGAGGTGGAGAGAGAGAGAGGGGAGAGGTATAAAGAAAAGGGTGAAGGGAGGAGAGGGGGAGAGGTAAAGAAAAGAGGTGGAGAGAGAGAGAGGGTGAGAGGTAAATGAAGAGTGAAGGTGAAGGGAGAGAGAGGGTGAGGTATAACGAAAGGGGTGAAGGGAGAGAGAGGGTGAGAGGTATAAAGAAAAAGAGGTGGAGAGAGAGGGTGAGAGGTATAAAGAAAAGGGTGAAGGGAGAGAGAGGTGAGAGGTATAAAGAAAAGGGTTAAGGGAGAGAGAGGGTGAGAGGTATAAAGAAAAGAGGTGGAGAGAGAGGGTGAGAGGTATAAAGAAAAGAGTGAAGGGAGAGAGAGGGTGAGTGGATAAAGAAAGAGTGAGGAGAGAGTGCTAAGAGGCATAAGAAAGAGTGAGGGAGAGAGGGTGAAGGATAAAGAAAAGGGTTAAGGGAGAGAGAGGGTGAGAGGTATAAAGAAAAGGGTGAAAGGAAGGGGTGAGAGGTATAAAGAAAAGAGTGAAGGGAGAGAGAGGGTGAGAGGTATAAAGAAAGAGGTGGAGAGAGAGGGTGAGAGGTATAAAGAAAAGAGTGAAGGGAGAGAGAGGGTGAGAGGTATAAAGAAAAGAGTGAAGGGAGAGAGAGGGTGAGAGGTATAAGAAAAGAGTGAAGGGAGAGAGAGAGGGTGAGAGGTATAAGAAAGAGTGAAGGGAGAGAGAGGGTGAGAGGTATAAAGAAAGAGTGAAGGGAGAGAGAGGGTGAGAGGTATAAAGAAAAGAGTGAAGGGAGAGAGAGGGTGAGAGGTATAAAGAAAAGAGGTGGAGAGAGAGGGTGAGAGGTATAAAGAAGAGAGGTGGGAGAGAGGGTGGAGAGGTATAAAGAAAAGAGTGAGGGAGAGAGAGGGTGAGGTATAAAGAAAAGAGTGAAGGGAGAGAGAGGGTGAGAGGTATAAAGAAAGAGTGAAGGGAGAGAGAGGGTGAGAGGTATAAGAAAAGAGTGAAGGGAGAGAGAGGGTGAGAGGTAATAAAGAAAAGAGTGAAGGGAGAGAGAGAGGGTGAGAGGTATAAAGAAAGAGTGAAGGGAGAGAGAGGGTGAGAGGTATAAAGAAAAGAGGTGGAGAGAGAGGGTGAGAGGTATAAAGAAAAGGGTGAAGGGAGAGAGAGGGTGAGAGGTATAAGAAAAGAGTGAAGGGAGAGAGAGGGTGAGAGGTATAAAGAAAAGAGGTGGAGAGAGAGGGTGAGAGGTATAAAGAAAAGAGTGAAGGGAGAGAGAGGGTGAGAGGTATAAAGAAAAGAGGGGCGAGAGAGAGGGTGAGAGGTATAAAGAAAGAGTGAAGGGAGAGAGAGGTGAGAGGTATAAAGAAAAGAGGTGGAGAGAGAGGGTGAGAGGTATAAAGAAAAGAGTGAAGGGAGAGAGAGGGTGAGAGGTATAAAGAAAAGAGTGAAGGGAGAGAGAGGGTGAGAGGTATAAAGAAAAGAGTGAAGGAGAGAGAGGGTGAAGAAGGAAAGAAAAGAGTGAAGGGAGAGAGAGGGTGAGAGGTATAAAGAAAAGAGGTGGAGAGAGAGGCTAGGTATAAAGAAAAGGGTGAAGGGAGAGAGAGGGTGAGAGGTATAAAGAAAAGAGTGAAGGGGAGAAGGAGAGGGTGAGAGGTATAAAGGAAAGCAGTGAAGGGAGAGAGAGGGTGAGAGGTATAAAGAAAAGGGTGAGGGAGAGAGAGGGTGAGAGGTATAAAGAAAAGAGGGTGAGGGGAGAGAGAGGGTGAGAGGTATAAAGAAAAGGGTGAAGGAGAGAGAGGGTGAGAGGTATAAAGAAAAGGGGTGAAGGGAGAGAGGGTGAGAGGTATAAAGAAAAGAGGTGGAGAGAGAGGGGTGAGAGGTATAAAGAAAGGGTGAAGGGAGAGAGAGGGTGAGAGGTATAAAGAAAAGAGGTGGAGAGAGAGGGTGAGAGGTATAAAGAAAAGAGTGAAGGGAGAGAGAGGGTGAGAGGTATAAAGAAAAGAGGTGGAGAGAGAGGGTGAGAGGTATAAAGAAAAGAGGTGGAGAGAGAGGGTGAGAGGTATAAAGAAAAGAGGTGGAGAGAGAGGGTGAGAGGTATAAAGAAAAGAGGTGGAGAGAGAGGGTGAGAGGTATAAAGAAAAGGGTGAAGGGAGAGAGAGGGTGAGAGGTATAAAGAAAAGAGGTGGAGAGAGAGGGTGAGAGGTATAAAGAAAGAGTGAAGGGAGAGAGAGGGTGAGAGGTATAAAGAAAAGAGGTGGAGAGAGAGGGTGAGAGGTATAAAGAAAAGAGTGAAGGGAGAGAGAGGGTGAGAGGTATAAAGAAAAGGGTGAAGGGAGAGAGAGGGTGAGAGGTATAAAGAAAAGAGGTGGAGAGAGAGGGTGAGAGGTATAAAGAAAAGAGGTGGAGAGAGAGGGTGAGAGGTATAAAGAAAAGAGGTGGAGAGAGAGGGTGAGAGGTATAAAGAAAAGAGGTGGAGAGAGAGAGAGGGTGAGAGGTATAAAGAAAAGAGTGAAGGGAGAGAGAGGGTGAGAGGTATAAGAAAGAGGTGGAGAGAGAGGGTGAGAGGTATAAAGAAAAGGGTGAAGGGAGAGAGAGGGTGAGAGGTATAAAGAAAAGAGTGAAGGGAGAGAGAGGGTGAGAGGTATAAAGAAAAGAGTGAAGGGAGAGAGAGGGTGAGAGGTATAAGAAAGAGTGAAGGGAGAGAGAGGGTGAGAGGTATAAAGAAAAGAGTGAAGGGAGAGGAGAGGGTGAGAGGTATAAACAAAGAGTGAAGGGAGAGAGAGGGTGAGAGGTATAAAGAAAAGAGTGAAGGGAGAGAGAGGGTGAGAGGTATAAAGAAAAGAGTGAAGGAGAGAGAGGGTGAGAGGTATAAAGAAAAGAGTGAAGGGAGAGAGAGGGTGAGAGGTATAAAGAAAAGAGGTGGAGAGAGAGAGAGGGTGAGAGGTATAAAGAAAAGAGTGAAGGGAGAGAGAGGGTGAGAGGTATAAAGAAAAGGGTGAAGGGAGAGAGAGGGTGAGAGGTATAAAGAAAAGAGGTGAAGGGAGAGAGAGGGTGAGAGGTATAAAGAAAAGAGGTGGAGAGAGAGGGTGAGAGGTATAAAGAAAAGGGTGAAGGGAGAGAGAGGGTGAGAGGTATAAAGAAAAGGGTGAAGGGAGAGAGAGGGTGAGAGGTATAAAGAAAAGAGGTGGAGAGAGAGGGTGAGAGGTATAAAGAAAAGAGTGAAGGGAGAGGGTGAGAGGTATAAAGAAAAGGGTGAAGGGAGAGAGAGGGTGAGAGGTATAAAGAAAAGAGGTGGAGAGAGAGAGGGTGAGAGGTATAAAGAAAAGAGTGAAGGGAGAGAGAGGGTGAGAGGTATAAAGAAAAGAGTGAAGGGAGAGAGAGGGTGAGAGGTATAAAGAAAGAGGTGGAGAGAGAGGGTGAGAGGTATAAAGAAAAGAGTGAAGGGAGAGAGAGGGTGAGAGGTATAAAGAAAAGAGTGAAGGGAGAGAGAGGGTGAGAGGTATAAAGAAAAGAGGTGGAGAGAGAGGGTGAGAGGTATAAAGAAAAGAGGTGGAGAGAGAGGGTGAGAGGTATAAAGAAAAGAGGTGGAGAGAGAGGGTGAGAGGTATAAAAGAAAAGAGGTGGAGAGAGAGGGTGAGAGGTATAAAGAAAAGGGTGAAGGGAGAGAGAGGGTGAGAGGTATAAAGAAAAGAGGTGGAGAGAGAGGTGAGAGGTATAAAGAAAAGAGTGAGGGAGAGAGAGGGTGAGAGGTATAAAGAAAAGAGTGAAGGAGAGAGAGGGTGGAGAGGTATAAAGAAAAGAGGGTGGAGAGAGAGGGTGAGAGGTATAAAGAAAAGAGTGAAGGGAGAGAGAGGGTGAGAGGTATAAAGAAAAGAGGTGGAGAGAGAGGGTGAGAGGTATAAAGAAAGAGGTGGAGAGAGAGGGTGAAGAGGTATAAAGAAAAGAGTGAAGGGAGAGAGAGGGTGAGAGGTATAAAGAAAAGAGTGAAGGGAGAGAGAGGGTGAGAGGTATAAGAAAAGAGGTGGAGAGAGAGGGTGAGAGGTATAAGAAAAGAGTGAAGGGAGAGAGAGGGTGAGAGGTATAAAGAAAGAGGTGGAGAGAGAGGGTGAGAGGTATAAAGAAAAGAGTGAAGGGAGAGAGAGGGTGAGAGGTATAAGGAAAGGGGTGAAGGGAGAGAGAGGGTGAGAGGTATAAGAAAAAGAGTGAAGGGAGAGAGAGGGTGAGAGGTATAAGAAAAGGGTGAAGGGAGAGAGAGGGTGAGAGGTATAAAGAAAAGAGGTGGAGAGAGAGGGTGAGAGGTATAAAGAAAAGAGTGAAGGGAGAGAGAGGGTGAGAGGTATAAAAGAAAGAGGTGGAGAGAGAGGGTGAGAGGTATAAAGAAAAGAGGTGGAGAGAGAGGGTGAGAGGTATAAAGAAAAGAGGTGGAGAGAGAGGGTGAGAGGTATAAAGAAAAGAGTGAAGGGAGAGAGAGGGTGAGAGGTATAAAAGGGTGAAGGGAGAGAGAGGGTGAGAGGTATAAAGAAAAAGAGTGAAGGGAGAGAGAGGGTGAGAGGTATAAAGAAAAGAGGTGGAGAGAGAGGGTGAGAGGTATAAAGAAAAGAGTGAAGGGAGAGGGTGAGAGGTATAAAGAAAAGAGGTGGAGAGAGAGGGTGAGGTATAAAAGAAAAGGGTGAAGGGGAGAGAGAGGGTGAGAGGTATAAAGAAAAGGGTGAAGGGAGAGAGAGGGTGAGAGGTATAAAGAAAAGAGTGAAGGGAGAGGGTGAGAGGTATAAAGAAAAGGGTGAAGGGAGAGGGTGAGAGGTATAAAGAAAGAGTGAAGGGAGAGAGAGGGTGAGAGGTATAAAGAAAAGAGGTGGAGAGAGAGGGTGAGAGGTATAAAGAAAAGAGTGAAGGGAGAGAGAGGGTGAGAGGTATAAAGAAAAGAGGTGGAGAGAGAGGGTGAGAGGTATAAGAAAAGAGGTGGAGAGAGAGGGTGAGAGGTATAAAGAAAGGGGTGAAGGGAGAGAGAGGGTGAGAGGTATAAAGAAAAGGGTGGAAGGAGAGAGAGGGTGAGAGGTATAAAGAAAAGAGTGAAGGGAGAGAGAGGGTGAGAGGTATAAAGAAAAGAGGTGGAGAGAGAGGGTGAGAGGTATAAAGAAAAGAGTGAAGGGAGAGAGAGGGTGAGAGGTATAAAGAAAAGAGGTGGAGAGAGAGGGTGAGAGGTATAAAGAAAAGAGTGAAGGGAGAGAGAGGGTGAGAGGTATAAAGAAAAGAGGTGGAGAGAGAGGGTGAGAGGTATAAGAAAAGAGTGAAGGGAGAGAGAGGGTGAGAGGTATAAAGAAAAGAGTGAAGGAGAGAGAGGGTGAGAGGTATAAGAGAAAAGAGGTGGAGAGAAGGGTGGAGAGGTATAAAGAAAAGAGTGAAGGGAGAGAGAGGGTGAGAGGTATAAAGAAAAGGGGTGGAGAGAGAGGGTGAGAGGTATAAAGAAAAGAGTGAAGGGAGAGAGAGGGTGAGAGGTATAAAGAAAAGAGGTGGAGAGAGAGGGTGAGAGGTATAAAGAAAAGAGGTGAGAGAGGGTGAGAGGTATAAAGAAAAGAGTGAAGGGAGAGAGAGGTTGAGAGGTATAAAGAAAAGAGTGAAGGGAGAGGGTGAGAGGTATAAAGAAAAGGGTGAAGGGAGAGAGAGGGTGAGAGGTATAAAGAAAAGAGGTGGAGAGAGAGGGTGAGAGGTATAAAGAAAAGAGTGAAGGGAGAGAGAGGTGAGAGGTATAAAGAAAAGAGGTGGAGAGAGAGGGTGAGAGGTATAAAGAAAAGAGTGAAGGGAGAGAGAGGGTGAGAGGTATAAAAAAGAAAAGAGTGAAGGGAGAGGGTGAGAGGTATAAAGAAAAGGGTGAAGGGAGAGAGAGGGTGAGAGGTATAAAGAAAAGAGGTGGAGAGAGAGGGTGAGAGGTATAAAGAAAAGAGTGAAGGGAGAGAGAGGGTGAGAGGTATAAAGAAAAGAGGTGGAGAGAGAGGGTGAGAGGTATAAAGAAAAGAGTGAAGGGAGAGAGAGGGTGAGAGGTATAAAGAAAAGAGTGAAGGGAGAGAGAGGGTGAGAGGTATAAAGAAAAGGGTGAAGGGAGAGAGAGGGTGAGAGGTATAAAGAAAAGAGTGAAAGGAGAGAGAGGTTGAGAGGTATAAAGAAAAGAGTGAAGGGAGAGGGTGAGAGGTATAAAGAAAAGGGTGAAGGGAGAGAGAGGGTGAGAGGTATAAAGAAAAGAGGTGGAGAGAGAGGGTGAGAGGTATAAAGAAAAGAGTGAAGGGAGAGAGAGGGTGAGAGGTATAAAGAAAAGAGTGAAGGGAGAGAGAGGGTGAGAGGTATAAAGAAAAGAGGTGGAGAGAGAGGGTGAGAGGTATAAGAAAAGAGTGAAGGGAGAGAGAGGGTGAGGTATAAAGAAAAGAGTGAAGGGAGAGAGAGGGTGAGAGGTATAAAGAAAAAGGGTGAAGGGAGAGAGAGGGTGAGTGCCATAAAGAAAAGAGTGAAGGGAGAGAGAGGGTGAGAGGTATAAAGAAAAGAGGTGGAGAGAGAGGGTGAGAGGTATAAAGAAAAGAGTGAAGGGAGAGAGAGGGTGAGAGGTATAAAGAAAGGAGTGAGGGAGAGAGAGGGTGAGAGGTATAAAGAAAAGAGTGAAGGGAGAGAGAGGGTGAGAGGTATAAAGAAAAGAGGTGGAGAGAGAGAGGGTGAGAGGTATAAAGAAAAGAGTGAAGGGAGAGAGAGGGTGAGAGGTATAAAGAAAGGGGTGAAGGGAGAGAGAGGGTGAGAGGTATAAAGAAAAGAGGTGGAGAGAGAGGGTGAGAGGTATAAAGAAAAGGGTGAAGGGAGAGAGAGGGTGAGTGCCATAAGAAAAATGATAGAGGAAATAAAAGGTGGGACAGAAAAGGCACATTCATCTGTAGCAGTAAAGGGAAAGATTGTGAATCAATCATCCAAGACCGTTGCACTATAATGAGTCTTACATTATTTGAATTGACGAAATATCTCCCAAAGGAAAGAGCTGAAATGTCATAGTTTCTACTTCAAACTGAAGCAATAAGAGTAAGAATATTTCTGGTCTTCGTATGTCTTTGTGTGTGTGTGTGTGTGTGTGTGTGTGTGTGTGTGTGTGTGAAAGAGAGACAGAGACTAGTCAGCTACCCTGTATAACTATACCTCCTCTCATACTGACAACAGCCCTTAAAGCAGCACTCTGGGCCCATTCCAAGACCGAGTGGTAATTGTGTTTGGAGCTCCCTTCAAGTCGACTGCAGTGATTCTAGGGAGAGTTTGGGAACGTTTGGAACCAGTGAGGTTTGGCTCCCCAGTCTCACCATCAACCTCACCTCAAATTAACCTCATTACAGTTCTTCCAAGAGGGAAATGGACATTTGGCTGTGTGTGATGCTATGGTCTACTGGGCTGTGGGGGTTGTTATAGTGATAGGGTGTACTGGGCTGTGAGGGTTGTTATAGTGATAGGGTGTACTGGGCTGTGAGGGTTGTTATAGTGATAGTCTACTAGGCTGTGAGGGTTGTTATAGTGATATGGTGTACTGGGCTGTGAGGTGTTGTTATAGTGATATGGTGTACTGGGCTGTGAGGGTTGTATAGTGATAGGGTGTACTGGGCTGTGAGGGTTGTTATAGTGATATGGTGTACTGGGCTGTGAGGGTTGTTATAGTGATATGTGGTACTGGGCTGTGAGGGTTGTTATAGTGATAGGGTCTACTGGGCTGTGAGGGTTGTTATAGTGATATGGTGTACTGGGCTGTGAGGGTTGTATAGTGACATGGTCTACTGGGCTGTGAGGGTTGTTATAGTGATAGGGTGTACAGGGCTGTGAGGTTGTTATAGTGATAGGGTGTACTGGGCTGTGAGGGTTGTTATAGTGATAGGGTCTACTGGGCTGTGAGGGTTGTTATAGTGATATGGTGTACTGGGCTGTGAGGGTTGTTATAGTGACATGGTCTACTGGGCTGTTATAGTCCAGCATTCAAATCAAGGAGAATTCAATTTATTAGCAAGGTTCAGAGATTTTGTGTGTGTGTGTGTGTGTGTGTGTGTGTGTGTGTGTGTGTGTGTGTGTGTGTGTGTGTGTGTGTGTGTGTGTGTGTGTGTGTGTGTGTGTGTGTGTGTGTGTGTGTGTGTGTGTGTGTGTGTGTGTGTGTGTGTGTGTGTGTGTGTCAGAGGTTGGGAGGACTATAGCAGTCCCATCCAGCCAGCGACAGACGGTTGTTGTAGAACACACCAGCGTTTGTTCTGCTCACCAATAACTGCTAGAGAGAGAAGCACCTTGACTGGTCTCCTATTCATCCACAGTTCTATTTCTATTTATTCACAGATCCCATACTGTCTTGGTTGTCTTTATTGAGTGAATTTTAACTAGTGTTGATTAAGTAAATAAGAGAACAAAAGCAAAGTTCCATCGCAAACAAAACCTGGACTGAGTGGGATGGGGATTTGCACATATGGGTTAGAATCTTAGTTCCTGTCATGTGATTGGCTGAGGAAATACAAAGGGTTAGCAGAGGAGGAGGAAGAGGAGGAGGAAGAGGAGGGCAAATCCCTTTTATCGCTACCACCTCTTAATGAATTAATTCAGGGAAATTGGGACTTTCCTCAAACACATGTACAGATTGGTGCGCGCGCGCACACACACACACACACACACACACCCACACAAAATGCATAATAAACACACAAAATATCTGTATGCTCCACAGCCCAGAGTTATTAGCTAGTAGAGAGTTAGTAGACATGTTTCTCAACGACTGCATGTGTATAAGCATATCTGATCATATTTACCAACAAACACAAGGCCAATGTTACTCCTGCCTGCCTGGGCTCATTACGCCTAGCCAAGCAGTAGGGCTCTGTCCCAAATGACACCCTATTCCCTATTTAGTGCACTACTTTCAACCAAAGCCCTATGGGTCCTGGCCAAATGTACTGCACTCAACAGGGAATAGGATGCCATTGGCGACAGAGCCGAGCCCTCACTGCCAAGTCCTGCCCACAGCCCTGGAACCAGGACCTAACCAATGCTGTTGTCACAGCAACCCTGCATCCCAGAGCAAATGGGGAAGGTGGGGGGCGGAGGGGCGGCATGATGTCATCCTGTGGCACTGTAGGGGCCAATCAAACCTTGAGAAAATGATGTCACCTTTTGTTACGACGCTCCATTCAGTCCTATAGAGGAGCAGTGAATTGAGAGCTGCAGAGAGGTCACTCTTCCCCCTGAGTTGTGTGTGAGAAAGACAACAAAAAGAGGAGAAGGGGAAAAAGGAGGCAGGCAGGCAGGAGCAGGGAGGCGCATTGTGGACATGCTAATGGTGTTGACCGTGGGGCAGGCCC
>NC_143034.1:69411370-69488870 GCF_057628025.1 Oncorhynchus mykiss | reverse complement strand
AAAAATCTGGTGATTCCACCTACAATAGTCATTTACAACATTAACAATGTCTACACTGTATTTCTGATAAATTGTATGTTATTTTAAATGAACAGAAAATGTGCTTTTCTTTCAAAAACAAGGACATTTCTAAGTGACCCCAAACTTTTGAACGATGGTGTACATGTATTTTTTTGCCTAAAAATGTGGGGCTCAAAACAGGTGTAGCTCTGCAGGTCGCGACTGTACATGGTTATACTATCAACAAACTATCTGTTGATAAACAACTGCTTGCTAAGGTTACAGTGGGGTTAAGTTTAGAATAAGGTTTTGGATAAGCGTTAAGGTTAGGGCTAGGTTTAGGGTTAAGATTAGGGTTAGGATAAGGGTTAAGGTTAGGTTTAGAGCTAGGGTTAGTAGATAGTTAGTTGAAATGGTACTGATAGTCTGCAGATGGACTATCCAAATAAAGTGGTATCTATTTGTTTTGATAATATGAATAATCATGATGACAGACTGCCTTGTTTTGATGTCATTGTGGAAAGAAATGTTATTTTTTTTTAAATTTAACTGCACACCTGTTGTTTGTGTACATGGATTTTATAATGCCGTATGTTTTCCCACAACACCACTTTCCAGACATTTTTTAAAATAAAATAAGCATGAGAAGACCTTGCCTTGGTTTTGGTTTGTTCATTTGTCAATTAGGGTGCAGAGTGAGTACGGTAATTTGGTAAAAAGACCATTTGACATTTGCTCAGTACATTGTTTTCGCTGAGGAAATGTACGAGTCTGCTGTTAATGATAATGCAGAGGATATTCCCAAGGTTGCTGTTGACATATATCCCACGGTAGTTATTGGGGTCATATTTGTCTCCACTTTTGTGGATTGGGGTGATCAGTCCTTGGTTCCAAATATTGGGGAAGATGCCAGAGCTGAGGGTGATGTTGAAGAGTTTAAGTATTGCCATTTGGAATTTGTGGTCTGTATATTTTATCATTTCATTTAGGATACCATCAACCCCACAGGCCTTTTTGGGTTGGAGGGTTTGCATTTTGTCCAGTAGTTCATTCTATGTAATTGGAGATTCCAGTGGGTTCTGGTAATCTTTAATAGTTGATTCTAAGATCGGTATTTGACTATGTTCATGGTTTTGCTGTTTGTTCTTTGCTATAGAGCCAAAAATATTGGAGAAGTGGTTCATCCATACATCTGGGTTGAGGTCAGTGATAAAGTAGTCTACAGTACTACTGCCAAGGAATGAGCTATAGGTGTACCTACCGTAGGAGTCCCCTCGAAGCCTACCATTGACTATGTACATACCCAGCGTCCGACAGAGCGGCAGGAGTTGTAACCCGTTTTGTGGGGCATAATGAGGGGGGAATGCTGTCACCTCCAGGTAGGTGCTTGTCCCCCTGTGTGCTGAGGGTGTCAGGTTCTTGTCAAGTTCTGGCATTTAGGTCGACACAGACTAGCACATGTCCCTGGGCCTGGAAATGATTGATCTCCCCCTATAGGATGGAGAAGCTCTCAACGTATGGGGGGATATAGGTTTAGGCCTGGACCATCACAATAGGTGTGAGCAGAGTATATTGAGCATCTGATACATACCTCTTAGGTCGCAGGATGGGGCTTGGGCGGGTGTAATGGTGGGGGTTGGGCGTGTTGCTCTGTTCACGGCCTGGGCATATCTCCCGCTGTCATGTTGAGGTCCTCGCCGCGGGGGCGGGGGGCATGGGGTGGGTAGAAGGGGCATAGGTCTGATATGGGAGGCCTATATAGGGTGTAGCCAGGGTCTGCTTGGGGTGGTCTTAGCTGGTTGGGGTGTGGCTGGTGATGCTGTGGTCTGGGTGTAAGTCCTCTTGGTATGGGTTCTCTCGGTGCAGGTCCTTCAGGGCGGGGTCTTGCAGGTCTGGGAGGGTGTCTCGCTGGTCTGGGCTGGTTGTCTGTTGCTCCTGTGTGAGGTTCTGGGGCTACGGTTGAGGGTGACTTCCTTCAGGGCCCTGGCAAAAGTTGGGATTGCTGCCTTGTAGAGGTGGACCTGGTCGTTAAGGCTGTTCAAGTCTAGGGTGGAGTGGTGGGCCAGGTAGACATTAGGTTTTGAGGCGCAGTCTTGCGAAATGCTTGCATTCGCCCGCTCTATGGTGGCAGGGTGAAAGTATTTTTGTGGTAGCAGGGTGGAGATAACCACTTGTGTGTTGGGGAAAGTGGAAGAAGCTTTTTCAATCACTCCCTTGAGTGTTGTGGCCGCCCTTTCCTGCTGGGCTCTCAGGTAATTTGTGCCTGTGTGAATTATGATGTGGCTGGGGGAACCTAGTCCCTCGCACTCTCTCTCATCTCTCTACCTTTTCTCTCTCTCTTCTCTCTCCCTCTCTTTTCTCCCTCTCTCGCACTCTCTCTCTCCCTCTCTTTTCTCCCTCTCTCCCTCTCTCTCTTCTCTCTCAATCTCTTTCTCTCTATCTGTGTATGCATCTCTCTCTCCCTTTCTCACTCTCTCTCTCCCTTCATCTAGCTCTCTCTCTCTCCAGACAGATAGACAACATGACTTACTGATCTATAAAACTCCCATAGATGAGAAGATAAGACACTCTGACAGCAGTAATTAATACATGTCAACATTTACTGTTTGGATAGAAGCTGTTTGGATAGAGATGTCAACTGGTTTGCAAAACCGGCGAGGAACAATGTATTATTTGTTTAATCTAACATTTAATTATACAGGTGAGACAAATCATTGTTTACAATAGCGACCTGACAAGTGGCAAGTGCTGAAATGTACTGTCATATTGTCACATTTACAATGTACTGTCCTATTGTCACATTTACAATGTACTGTCATATTGTCACATTTACAATGTACTGTCATATTGTCACATTTACAATGTACTGTCATATTGTCACATTTACAATGTACTGTCATATTGTCACATTTGATACGATGAGAAGGTAAACATGTCTCAATTTACAGGCTTATTATATGTTGTTGAAATAGTGGCATATTGAAGTGCCCTCAGAAATCTTCAACGGACCTGTTCAGCATTCTTCAAGTTTCAATAACAGCATAATATAGTGACTTAGAAAATAGAAGTACATGTATCATGTTTAATAAGTACATCAGCAGCTCAGTGTGATGTCATAGATGTTTTAAACAGAAAGCCAGTCCTTTAGACATGTGCAGTAGAATAAAAGTCATTCTGTTGGAATCCCATTGGGTGAACTGGAGTGGATGACAGTCATGTCTTATTCCAGAAGAAATGTGAGACTGTCCCATGTACGTTATGGGGGCAAGGGGTGTTGGTGGTTAAAGTGGACTGTAACTTTCCATGGAGGATGTGATGAAAAGTGGACTGTCCCATTATGTACCTGTCCAGAAGGGGCTGAGGAAATGTGAAGTGTCCCATTATGTACCTGTCCAGAAGGGGGCTGAGGAAACATGAAGTGTCCCATTATGTACCTGTCCAGAAGGGGCTGAGGAAATGTGAAGTGTCCCATTATGTACCTGTCCAGAAGGGGCTGAGGAAATGTGAAGTGTCCCATTATGTACCTGTCCAGAAGGGGCTGAGGAAATGTGAAGTGTCCCATTATGTACCTGTCCAGAAGGGGGCTGAGGAAACATGAAGTGTCCCATTATGAGCCTGTCCGGAAGGGGCTGAGGAACACTGGACAACACTCCTCACATTAGTCTAAAGGTCTGTATTGTGATATTAATAAATGATATTGATGATAGCCAGATCCAAAATGGAACTTCCACTGTTGCTGCTGATCCAGGATCCAGTCCAGAGAACATCCAGTAGCCATCTTCTCTCCATCCCTGAAAACACAACAAGAGGAGCAGATGACTGAGTGTCCATACATCCCTGAAGATGTCCTAAAATAGACAGCGTATGCACACTTCATTCCAAACAGTGACCCATTCAAATACTCAGTTAAGTCTGACACAGATAAAGTATATTCCTGCACTTCCAAAGCTCTTTCAATGAAGACTCTTTCAATGAAGACTCTTTCAATGAAGACTCTCCATGCATTTTAGACCAGAAGTAGGTTTACTCTTGTTCTGGGAAACAGGCACTCAAAATACGTCTTCTTGCCTAAAAACCCCCCCTCAAATGATAGAAACAACAAACCCCCCACAAAATGGAATACATCTAAACCAGAACATTCTGGAATCAGAGGACAGGCTTTGTTAATAAATCAAGACATCAGAAATGTTGATGGCTCTAGCAGAGCAGATTAAGTTGCCTTCAGGCGCTTTCCATCCAGTGGGCCTTAACTCAACGTGACGTTGTGGATGAATCTGGATGGATCTGAATTATCCCAATTATTACATTACCAGTGTTGAGGAGATCAAGGTTAAAGCAATGGAGCAGTGGAGTTCTGCTTCCAGCAATGAGGATCACATTGAGCCAGCCTGCAGTGCATGCAGCTGGACCACAGTACTGAAGTACAGTCCTAGGTTCAAATAGTATGTTGTTTTCTTTCAAATTAGCTTTCCCTTCACAATGGAACCAATGGGATAGTCCCACATCTGGAAACCCTGCCCAACTGGCACTACGGGCAGGCCCAAGCCAACACTCATATCGTCAAATAGTATTGGTTTTGAACAAAAATAAATACTATTTGAACCCATGTCTGGAATATAGTACAGTACCAGGCTAGATTTGAGGACCACACATCAATCAACACTCCACCAACCCTCAGCAATTCTCCTTCTAGAACGGCACAGAGCTCAATCAGAGACAAGAGGCCCATCTGATTAAAGGAAACCAGTTGTATCTTGTGTTCAACAAAGTCCCGATCTACCAGGAACTATGATGGAATATTATCATGTTCTGTAAATGTCACACGTGTGCTCAGAGTTACATTACATGTGAGGAAATAATTCATTACAAAACAGCTGTGCTGTTTCATTAAGCTTTTTGATGTGAGAACAAGAGACTTCTAGCATTCTCACTGGTTTGCTGATTCGTAACCTCAGTGCTTCCAACGCTACTCTAGTTACTATGGGGTCTATCTGAAGCAGCCCGGGGGAGTCCCAGGGTGAGGTAGTGCAGGAAGGTGGCCTGTTTACAAATCAATGCCTTTTAATTAACCTGTGCTGCAATCCTGCCCAACAGCCACCCACACAATGACATCACTGAGATGTTGACTTCCTCTATGGGTTGTCATGGTGATGGTGCAGACTAGGCAGAGAGACTGTCTCATCATATAGAGCCTCAGGGAAGGAAGGACGTGTCAATAGACAGGGAGTGATCTGTCAACACGTCTCTCTTCTTTCTGCTCTGTCTGCCCTGAGCTTGATAATACCTGCAGGGAGTCACATTCCAACACTACCTGTCTGACCTGCCTGCCCTGATTCTCTCTCTCTCTCTCTCCCTTACCCTCATCCCTCTCTCACTCCTACCTGGCATACCTCCCCCTCTAACCCTCCATCCACTGTCCCTGACTTTCTCTCTCTCTCCCTCCCTTACCCTCATCCCTCTCTCACTCCTACCTGGCATACCTCTAACCCTCCATCCACTGTCCCTGACTCACTCCCCTCCTCCTCTACCTCTGTGCTGGCCTTCCTCCCTCCACATCTGTCTCCCTCTGTAGGTTTGGCCATCATGTATGTAATCTCTGTGCTTAGGCTGCATGGCAAATGGCTGAACAAAACACAAAACACAGTCCTTCCCCCTCTGAGGGGCCAAAATGTATCTCTCTGTTACAGTATCCAGAGGACTGATTACTGGAATGTGTGCTAGAATAATTATTCAGCAGCTATCGGTTATCTATCTTAAACTTATCCTCTGAGGATAACTTTTTATTCCATCAGTGGAGGCTGCTGAGTGGAGGACGGCTCATAATAATGACTGGAATGGAGCGAATGGAATGGCATCAAACCCATGGAAACCAAATGGTGATACCATTCCACCTATTCTGCTCCAGCCATTACCACGAGCCGGTCCTCCCCAATTAAGGTGCCACCAACCTCCTGTGTATGCCACCTATATGGATGTAGGATCTCTGTGGTACCTTGTATCTATCTGTACAGGGTGAACTCTACATGACTCTATGGGGGTTTATTGTCTATTTCCATTGGGCTCCTCCTACACATAGCCTTTAGATGCTGTGAAACCCTGTGGAGACGGGGCATGGGTGATCAGGTTACTGTAAACTTGGTATCGTTTTGGTTCGAAAAAGATACACCTTCAGATGTTAGACATGGAACGGAGGTCTGCTGTTCTCTCTCTTATCCTGAATCCAGTCAATTGGAGAACAGTTGCAGGATATTTTCTCATTTCCCAGGTTTCTTGCCTAGTAGTCATCTCTTCGTTCATTGTTCACATTTGTCTTGTATGTTATCCGTGGGATCTACATGTTTAGAATTATGCTTTGTTAATGTCAGTATTGCCTTATACAGTAATTAAGCTTTATGCCTTGTATGTGAATCCATTAATTTTACAAACTTGCTTTGATAATATCTCATGACCATTTCTCGATCTTCGTCAGCTAAACATATAATACTTGATAGCACATGGTTTTGTTATAGTCAGATTAACATTTTAATAGGCTAAATGCTTAGTCTTATTATGCAATTCCTCGACTTGATAACTGCAGGTTCACTGCTGAGACCAAAAAGAGAGGATGGGCGAGAGTGGCCGAGTTTGTCTCTGCCGTCGGGGGAATGGCAAGGGAGAGTGGCCGAGTCTGTCTCTGCCGTCGGGGGAATGGCAAGGGAGAGTGGCCGAGTCTGTCTCTGCCGTCGGGGGAATGGCAAGGGAGAGTGGCCGAGTCTGTCTCTGCCGTCGGGGGAATGGCAAGGGAGAGTGGCCGAGTCTGTCTCTGCCGTCGGGGGAATGGCAAGGGAGAGTGGCCGAGTCTGTCTCTGCCGTCGGGGGAATGGCAAGGGAGAGTGGCCGAGTCTGTCTCTGCCGTCGGGGGAATGGCAAGGGAGAGTGGCCGAGTCTGTCTCTGCCGTCGGGGGAATGGCAAGGGAGAGTGGCCGAGTCTGTCTCTGCCGTCGGGGGAATGGCAAGGGAGAGTGGCCGAGTCTGTCTCTGCCGTCGGGGGAATGGCAAGGGAAGTGGTCCGACATCAAGGTGGCTGCTAAGAAGAAGAGAGCTGAGAGAACATTCATGTGGACCAGCTGGAGGAGAAGGTGTCGTCCATCATAGAGATGGTGGTAGACAGGTAAGTTAGGTAGCTACGTTAGCTCGCTAACACGTAACGACGTTATAGACAACAACATAGCTAACGAGGTTAACGTTAGCTAAGTTAGCCAAGTTCTTCTTTGCAAATTGATGAGATAGCGCTAGCTATTTAACACTTCTAGAATATTGTAATATATTGTTAATTACTAGCTAGCTAGATAATGTCTGTTTAATTTGTTTTCTTGCTGTATTTAAATATATTTAAATATAATAGTAGCCAACTGTGTCTGTGGCGCAAGAACACGTTCATGTTTACAAAAGTATCCATTCGTCTCAAGACAAGGATTTAGCTGTCCTAAAGTTAACTACATTTCCTAGAAGAGATCCTAAAACACTATTTTCAAGAATCCCATTTCTCCTTATCTTTTTTCTTAGGAAGAAACTTAGGAAAAACCTTAAGAACATTTACAATACCTGTATTGCGGAATAGCAACTTTGCTTAACTTTCTTCATAAGTCTATAGTTAAGGAAAAAATGGCAGTTAAGAAGATATTTGTTCTTAAAGGTTTTGTGAATCCGGCCCCTGTACCTTGAAGCTGAGCCAGTATTGCAGCAGAATCAGACTGCTAAACCAGGCCTCAACCTGTCTGTGTGTCTGTGGTGCCTGGGCCTGAGGCTGGCCCGTATCTCTCCTTCTATGATTTAGACCATTGATGGCCAACACATCACAGTTGTGAGTACCTGTCTTTCTTGACGTTGTGCGTATTTGGCTGTACATTGGCTGTACATGTTGGTTGAAGCGCTGCCTACGACTCTCCTTATCAGCTCATCAGTACATCTGCCTGTCTACTGGTACTCTGCCATCCACATCCACATCAACACACAGACAAATGCAATGCTCCCCTTCACCTTCTCACATAGGGAGGGGGGAGAGAGAGGGAGAGAGAGAAGAGAGGGAGGAGAAAGAGAGAGTGGTGTAGAAAGAGAGAGAATGAAATAGAGAGAGGTGAGAGAGAGAGAGGGAGAGGACCAGTAGAGAGAAAGGGAGAGAGAGAGAGAGAGAGAGAGAGAGAGAGAGGGGAGAGAGAGACAGAGAAGGGAAGATTCAGACTATGACTCACTCTTATGAGAGAGAAAGTTCTTGTTGAGTCAGGGTCAGATCTGGGTGTCCCACCTCCAGCCTAATAGTGGTGCACTGAGCACGTCCATTCTCTGTGCTTGTCCCTCTACGTCCCACACACACCTCTCATTCAGGCTGCCACAGCGCTACACAGCCCAGATATCAACAGTTCCCTTTGAGCTGGGTGATGCATGGCTCTGAGGTGGCCCATCAGAGCATATCTCCATTCATTCAATACACTGAAAGGATCTGAGACTCCGGCCTGTGGGTTTGAAGTGATATCTCTGTTGTGCCTCGGCCTCTGCATTCTTTACCATACTGTCATGACTAGAGTGAGTTACACAGCGTTGAATGTGTGTGTGTGTGTGTGTGTGTGTGTGTGTGTGTGCACTCACGTGTGTGTGGAGGAAGCTCACAGTACTGTGTCGATGTGGATGGTGACACCCACCCAGAATACATATGCCACCCTGACAGATCACAACTCAAATGGCAGCTACAGTACTCATCCACTGGTCACTGTCCTGTTTGATCTAGAGTATGACTGTTAGTAGAAGACTGACTAGATAGAATTCCACTGTGAACACTGATCTACAGTATGACTTAGTAAAGGACTGACTAGATAGAATTCCACTGTGAAAACTGATCTACAGTATGACTTAGTAAAGGACTGACTAGATAGAATTCCACTGTGAACACTGATCTACAGTATGACTGTTAGTAAAGGACTGACTAGATAGAATTCCACTGTGAACACTGATCTACAGTATGACTTAGTAAAGGACTGACTAGATAGAATTCCACTGTGAAAACTGATCTACAGTATGACTTAGTAAAGGACTGACTAGATAGAATTCCACTGTGAACACTGATCTACAGTATGACTGTTAGTAAAGGACTGACTAGATAGAATTCCACTGTGAACACTGATCTACAGTATGACTTAGTAAAGGACTGACTAGATAGAATTCCACTGTGAACACTGATCTACAGTATGACTTAGTAAAGGACTGACTAGATATAATTCCACTGTGAAAACTGATCTACAGTATGACTTAGTAAAGGACTGACTAGATAGAATTCCACTGTGAACACTGATCTACAGTATGACTGTTAGTAGAGGACTGACTAGATAGAATTCCACTGTGAACACTGATCTACAGTATGACTTAGTAGAGGACTGACTAGATAGAATTCCACTGTGAACACTGATCTACAGTATGACTGTTAGTAGAGGACTGACTAGATAGAATTCCACTGTGAAAACTGATCTACAGTATGACTGTTAGTAGAGGACTGACTAGATAGAATTCCACTGTGAACACTGATCTACAGTATGACTTAGTAGAGGACTGACTAGATAGAATTCCACTGTGAAAACTGATCTACAGTATGACTTAGTAAAGGACTGACTAGATAGAATTCCACTGTGAAAACTGATCTACAGTATGACTTAGTAAAGGAATGACTAGATAGAATTCCACTGTGAACACTGATCTACAGTATGACTTAGTAGAGGACTGACTAGATAGAATTCCACTGTGAAAACTGATCTACAGTATGACTGTTAGTAGAGGACTGACTAGATAGAATTCCACTGTGAACACTGATCTACAGTATGACTGTTAGTAGAGGACTGACTAGATAGAATTCCACTGTGAACACTGATCTACAGTATGACTTAGTAAAGGACTGACTAGATAGAATTCCACTGTGAAAACTGATCTACAGTATGACTGTTAGTAGAGGACTGACTAGATAGAATTCCACTGTGAAAACTGGCAATATTTAAATGGATGTGAACTCAGTGTCATTCTTACCTGTTGAATGTCCATCTTCTCAATTCCATCGATGTAGCTTCTGCCTGATGTTAGTTGCTTGGTATCACCTGGAAAACAACAGATATAACAGTAAATTGGTGGTCCTGTAAAAGCTGTTATAGACTACACACAAGCACACAGTCAAGTTAGCAAGCACACAGTCATGTTAGCAGACACACAGTCATGTTAGCAGGCATAAAGTCATGTTAGCAGGCAGAAAGTCATGTTAGCAGGCAGAAAGTCATGTTAGCAGGCAGAAAGTCATGTTAGCAGGTTAGCATGTCTCTAGGCACACAGTCATGTTTGCAGGCACACAGTAATGTTAGCAGGTTAGCATGTCTCTAGGCACACAGTCATGTTGGTATGGAACACAGTCATGTTAGCAGGTTAGCATGTCTCTAGGCACACAGTCATGTTAGCAGGTTAGCATGTCTCTAGGCACACAGTCATGTTAGCAGGTACACAGTCATGTTAGCAGGTTAGCATGTCTCTAGGCACACAGTCATGTTAGCAGGTACACAGTCATGTTAGAAGGTTAGCATGTCTCTAGGCACACAGTCATGTTAGCAGGTACACAGTCATGTTAGCAAGTTAGCATGTCTCTAGGCACACAGTCATGTTAGCAGGTACACAGTCATGTTAGAAGGTTAGCATGTCTCTAGGCACACAGTCATGTTAGCAGGTTAGCATGTCTCTAGGCACACAGTCATGTTAGCAGGTACACAGTCATGTTAGCAGGTTAGCATGTCTCTAGGCACACAGTCATATTAGCAGGTTAGCATGTCTCTAGGCACACCATTAGTGAATCAGTGAGCGCACCCGTCTCTGAGGAATTTGCCATTGTATAGATTTTACATTGACGACCATTAAAATGCTCTAGTTTTGTTTGCATCTGTCTCTTTTACTATATCCATGTGTAAATGCTGTTGACGCCAGGGGAAGGAGAAGGGGGGTCAATAGTTCCTGTAGTTTCTCTGGAACATTCCTCTGATTTCCTCCAAGGTTTTATTCTGTGTGTTTTATGCTGTAATCCCTGTGTTAACATGCCTGGTCATGTGTCTCTGTTTAACCCCGTCCCTTTCTAACTGCCTGTCTGTATGCCCGACTGTCTGCCTGACTGACTGCCTGCCTGTCTAACTGATGCCCTGACTGCCTGCTTTCCCAGCCTGTCTGCCTGCCTGCATATCTGACTGCATGACTGTCTGCCTAACTAACTGGGGCAGTAGGTAGCCTAGTGGTTAGAGTGTTGGCCCAGTAACCGAAAGGTTGCTGGATTGAATCCCCGAGCTGACAAGGTAAAAATATGTCGCTCTGCCCCTGAACAAGGCAGTTAACCCACTGTTCCCCGGTAGGCTGTCATTGTAAATAAGAATTTGTTTTTAACTGACTTGCCTAGTTAAATCAAGGTAAAAACTGCCTGCCTGGCTCCCTGGCTGTGTTATTGCAGGGCTCTCTGTGCCCAGCCCCATCATGACTCTGCCTTGGCATGGCTCCTGTTCTAGATATCTATTTAGTGAACTACGACTCACACACTATTGATCTAACACATACTGGGGTGGTAGGGTAGCCTAGTGGTTAGAGCATTGGACTAGTAACCTAGAAGGTTTCAAGTTCAAACCCCTGAGCTGACAAGGTACAAATCTGTCGTTCTGCCCCTGAACAGGCAGTTAACCCACAGGCCACCATTGAAAATAAGAATTTGTTCTTATACTGCCTAGTTAAATAAAGATAAATAAATAAATACTGCCTTTATGACTTCACAAAGTTTTGTCAGGCCAAGGTCTCTTCAGGAGTGAAACATTGGGAACTAATAGGAACTAAAGGTTTGTGTTGGATCAAATTAGTGTGTAGGCCTTACTTCAGTGTTCCACTATGTTTTGCCCCAATCAATGAAAAGTTTGGCTACTTCGTTTTTTATCCCGTTTATATTCACAAGACCTTTAATAGGACCGGCCCTTTGGAAAACGTCCCCAGAATGTCACATTCTTCCATCTTTAAAAGTGTCCCACGTGACAAAGCTTCTGTTTCAGTGCATCACAAGGTTGGCATTTCATGGAGACTGAAACAAGATTTTCCATTCTACCATTTCACAACTATTCGATGTGCTCATATTATAAGGATATCGGGTTACTGCAAGCCTTGGAAATGAGACATACAGGTCTCTTTAAAAGACCAGTGGTTTCTGGACGAAAGCAGCTCTCTACCATTGATAAGTCAGGCCTGGCCACGCCCCGCCCCAAACAGAGGTTGTCTCCGTTTCAGAGTTTCGCCGGACCAGACCGGTTACCTCGGCAACAAATGCACTGTTTCCAAGTGACACAAAGCCTTGAGTTAAGAACCTCCTTTAAACTGTATAAGCTCTGAGAGTTGAGGGCTGGAAAACAGAAAATAACAGGACGACGGGGAGAGAAACTCAATTCTAGCCATATTGCTTCCCAGAGTTTCACGAGATGACATGGTTAAACCATTCAGTCTTTCGCTCCTTTTTAAAACACCTTTAAGATGTTTCGTGCTGGCATAGGGTACTGCTCTTAGGTGCATGCCAGTCTGCTTTTTCCACTCAGTAAATAGCTTTCTAAAATTGTATTTTTCTTACTTCTGTAGACAAATGAGTTGACATAAAGAATTGGCCTTTAAAGCTAGCACTGTTGGTAGATAGGCCAATGGGTGAGGTAATGGGGGGAGCAGGGGGTAAGGAGATGAGGGTGAGGGGATGGGGGGTGAGGCGACGTGTTCCCATATTGAATAATTTCATATGTCTGAAGGTAGAAACTCTGCCTTCTCGGCGTGCCCGGGGGGAGCAAAGCAAGTGCACTATAGGCCTACCGCTGGCCAATCACATGGCTCAGATTACCATGTCTACAGTAGGCTAACGTAGCAGGTGTAAAAGAAAACTACAGCAAAGTTGAAACTGTGAGATTTCTTAACTTTTAAAACCACGACTAGAGAGAGACTGTCAACAAATACAGCAGTGAGTGAGTGAGTTCATTTTTAAGTTTTTACTCAGCACTGTCAACACTTTGTATTTAATACTTTCAGAAATGTGCATTCTCTGTACTTCCACTAACACTACAACCAGCACTGCAGCTGTAATGAAGGAGTAGGAAAGTGTATCGGCATGCTTGTGTTGTTATTAGCAGCTTGGGAATATTTCACATTCTCTGGTCATTGGAGTAACAACATGAATTGATGGATGAGGCAGAAATAGTGCGGTACGACTCGAGTTTCGCCGAAGACGGTGTCCCCTTTTGGTCAGTGTCCGTGGAGGAAAGGGAGAGCGGAGAGATGTTGAGAGTTGGACCCTCAGTCTGCTGCTCTCTCCATCCGCTGAGACTGACCATCAGATGCAGGCACCATCAGCCCAGTAAAATAATAACAGATAATGAACGTATGCTCACTCAGCTGTGCCTGACAAGTAGTATTACAACGGATCTATTACCTGTGTGATCATATAGCCTACCTCAAATGTTGAAATACCAGTTTTTTTAAATGATCTGAGAAAAACCAGAATGCGTTGGCAGGTCAATTCAAGCAAAGCCAATACGTGGTGATAATGTATTGGGCCTGTAGCCGACTGCACAAACCTCATTACTACAGTACTGTTTTGAATAGGTTAGTGTTGCATAGGCTTTCCTCTTATAAAGTCATGTGAAAAATCTGAACGGTAGATCTCGACTTGCATTTTGACTCAGAAACTGACCTAGACTCAAAAAAGGTTGGTGACCACTGCCCGACATGGTGCACTACCCTATGTACCCTCTTGACAAAAGTAGTTGCCTATAAAGGGAATAGGGTGCCAGCATAGAGAATGATAGAGGCCTCTAGTGGCCAAAAAGCTGTATTAGCAGGGGTAGTGCCATTGAGGGCTTCCACCATTTTAATGTAGTCAACTGGGTAGGACTTCATTGGCTGATCTCTCCTGGTGACGCTGTTGGAGTCATGTCCAACCGGGTCATCAGGAGGGATCAGCCAATCGTGAAGAATAAAATGGAAAACTTAAAAATGTGCTCACAGACGCCATAATTGGGATGCTTTCTGTATCGTTCTCTATGGGTGCCATTTGGGATCCACACAGGAAGTTCAAGGGATTGGATCTCTACATTCCTCTCCCCAGAATTGGAACCAGAGGATGATTTCAATGGTTTGATATATTTCTGGTGGTCCATTAGTTCAAAATAAAGCTCTGATTCAAAGGGATGTGTAAACCACTGAACGAGTATCAGAGTCCTGCAGCCCGAACTCTTTTCCAGATGTGTGGTTGTCAGCTGATTTGCTGTGCTTTCACTTTCATGTAACTTTCCCAAATAAAGCTGCTTTGAAACCCCAAGAGCAACAACAGTAAAGAGCAACAGTTATACCCTCGTTCCAACCACACAACAACAAACGTAAACAACTTTACAAATACAAACCTCTCACCCTCGTTCCAACCACACAATAACAAACTGAAACACATTTACAAACATGAACCTCTCTACCGGTTTACAGCCAACACACACACACACACACATCAGTACATAAGACACAAACAGGGACAAAAGGGGAGAAACCCATAATCCACAAACACATGCACCTGAAAGCACGCGCACACAACTCGGGGACACTGGTTCAAATTGTGCCAGAGTCCCGTTAAACCAGTCATGTGAAACAACCCACTATTTTCAGCAAATCAGATTAAATCTCTTAGCTGAGGCGCACACACACTTACAGCTCTGGGTTCGGGTGCACGCACGCACGCACACACACACACAAATCATATTTTGCCCCACAAACTCTGGCTCCCTGTAGTCGTATGCTAACAACTCCAAATCAGTTGTTCCCATTACAAGCCTGCAAAGACCTAAGGGTAAAATAGGCATCCCAAACCTTTCTATTGAAGGTAATCTACATGTAGTTCTGATTATCAGTCTAAGAGGAATCGCTGACTAACTGATTGGGTTTGATACACAAGATGGAAACTACAGAGTGATATGATGCAGGGTTTATTAGATTCTGTACTGTAGCCAGATGTGCTCATTTCCTATCCTCAATTATATAATCATAACCAACCAACCAGCATCCAGTATTCCCCAACCACTGCCTGACTAATCTTGGTTCAGATTCAGTTGAAAATAAAACAATACCTAGGCCTGTATTCATACAACTTCTCAGTCCTGATCCCAGACCAGCACTACTCCGAGACACCTGATGTATATAGGCCCTGATTTCACATTCAAAGACAACGTTGAGGTACCATGGGGAATGTAGGAAACATGTTGATTAGCTACCACTCAGCAGACAGACAACGTTGAGGTACCATGAGGAACATGTTGATTAGCTACCACTCAGCAGACAGAAAACGTTGAGGTACCATGGAGAATGTGGGAAACATTTTGATTAGCTACCACTCAGCAGACAGACAACGTTGAGGTACCATGGGGAACATGTTGATTAGCTACCACTCAGCAGACAGACAACGTTGAGGTACCATGGGGAACATGTTGATTAGCTACCACTCAGCAGACAGACAACGTTGAGGTACCATGGGGAACATGTTGATTAGCTACCACTCAGCAGACAGACAACGTTGAGGTACCATGGGAAACATGTTGATTAGCTACCACTCAGCAGACAGACAACGTTGAGGTACCATGGAGAATGTGGGAAACATTTTGATTAGCTACCACTCAGCAGACAGACAACGTTGAGGTACCATGGGGAACATGTTGATTAGCTACCACTCAGCAGACAGACAACGTTGAGGTACCATGGGGAACATGTTGATTAGCTACCACTTAGCAGACAGACAACGTTGAGGTACCATGGGGAACATGTTGATTAGCTACCACTCAGCAGACAGACAACGTTGAGGTACCATGGGGAATGTGGGAAAGCTCCACGGGCAGAATAAGCAACATGTGGAAACATGTTTATAGTGTGTTTGGCAGGTATAGGAAATTAGCAAATGATGGATTCAAGTGCTGATCTAGTTCCCAAACACTGATATGGTGTAGCAGCTAGGATTAACAGAAAACATTGATTTATTCTTCCTCTAAACGTCCAACTACCCAGTCCAAACTAAACTTCATTGGCCGGTTTCCTCGACACAGATGAAGTGTAGTCCTGGACCATCAACCAGATTTCATTCTCCATTAAGCTTGTATTTTAGTTTAGGACTAGGCATAATGCATCCTGGAAACTGCCCCTTAAATATTTTGTCAGTCCAGGACCCAGCTTAATCCTTGTCTTTGAAATCAACCCCAAATGATTTAAGATAGATTCCCATTAAACTGCCGTTCTCCATCACCATACTGTAATCTCAAAGTCGTAGAACACTCAGCGGATTAACATTAGTGTCTGCTGACAGACTGTCACCATAGCCTGCATGTTAAATTCAGTTAAATAGAGTAGCAGGGTTTGGTTGAAGATTAGATTAACAGAAACAGTGAAGAAGCTCAGTGATAAATATCAAGGCATATTGGAGGCATATGTGTTACGGTGCGTGAATGAGGACCCAAAAGCGAATTAACGTAAACAGAGCTTCTTTAATAACAAAACAAACGTAGGCTCAGATGGACCGGCAGATTCCGACAGGACAGGACAAGGTTGCAGCAAACATGACGATAGTCTGGTTCAGGCATGAATAACACAAACAAGAATCCGACAAAGACAGAAACAAACACAGAGAGAGATATAGAGGACTAATCAGAGGGAAAAAGGGAACAGGTGGGAAAAGGGGTGACGAGGTAGTTAGGAGGAGACAAGGAACAGCTGGGGGAAAGAGGGGGAGAAAAGGTAACCTAATAACGACCAGCAGAGGGAGACAGGGTGAAGGGAAAGGACAGAAACAAGACACAACATGACAATACATGACAGTACCCCCCCACTCACCGAGCGCCTCCTGGCGCACTCGAGGAGGAAACCTGGCGGCAACGGAGGAAATCATCGATCAGCGCACGGTCCAGCACGTCCCGAGAGGGAACCCAACTCCTCTCCTCAGGACCGTACCCCTCCCAATCTACTAGGTACTGATGACCACGGCCCCGAGGACGCATGTCCAAAATCCTACGGACCCTGTAGATGGGTGCGCCCTCGACAAGGATGGGGGGGGGGGAAGACGAGCGGGGGCGCGAAGAACGGGCTTGACACAGGAGACATGGAAGACCGGGTGGACGCGACGAAGATATCGCGGAAGAAGAAGTCGAACTGCGACAGGATTAATGATCTGAGAAATACGGAACGGACCAATGAACCGCGGGGTCAACTTGCGAGAAGCGGTCTTAAGGGGAAGGTTCTGAGTGGAGAGCCAAACTCTCTGACCGCGACAATATCTAGGACTCTTAGTTCTACGCTTATTAGCAGCCCTCACAGTCTGCACCCTATAACGGCAAAGTGCAGACCTGACCCTCTTCCAGGTGCGCTCGCAACGTTGGACAAAAGCCTGAGCGGAGGGGACGCTGGACTCGGCGAACTGAGATGAGAACAGCGGAGGCTGGTACCCGAGGCTACTCTGAAAAGGAGATAGCCCGGTCGCAGACGAAGGAAGCGAGTTGTGGGCGTATTCTGCCCAGGGGAGCTGTTCTGACCAAGACGCAGGGTTGCGAAAAGAAAGACTGCGTAAGATGCGACCAATAGTCTGATTGGCCCGTTCTGCTTGACCGTTAGACTGGGGGTGAAAGCCGGAAGAGAGACTGACGGAAGCCCCAATCAAACGGCAAAACTCCCTCCAAAATTGAGACGTGAATTGCGGACCTCTGTCCGAAACGACGTCTGACGGAAGGCCATGAATTCTGAAAACATTCTCGATGATGATTTGTGCCGTCTCTTTAGCAGAAGGAAGCTTAGCAAGGGGAATAAAATGAGCCGCCTTAGAGAACCTGTCGACAACCGTAAGAATAACAGTCTTCCCCGCTGACGAAGGCAGTCCGGTGACAAAATCTAAGGCGATGTGAGACCACGGTCGAGAGGGAATGGGAAGCGGCCTGAGACGGCCGGCAGGAGGGGAGTTACCGGACTTAGTCTGCGCGCAGACCGAACAAGCAGCCACGAAGCGACGCGTGTCATGCTCCCGGGTGGGCCACCAAAAACGCTGGCGAATGGAAGCAAGCGTACCCCGAACGCCAGGGTGGCCGGCTAACTTGGCAGAGTGAGCCCACTGAAGAACGGCCAGACGAGTAGGAACGGGAACGAAAAGAAGGTTCCTGGGACAAGCGCGCGGCGACAGAGTTTGAGTGAGTGCTTGCTTTACCTGCCTCTCAATTCCCCAGACAGTCAACCCGACAACACGCCCCTCAGGGAGAAACCCTCGGGGTCAGTGGAGGCTACTGAAGAACTGAAGAGACGAGATAAAGCATCAGGCTTGGTGTTCTTAGAGCCCGGACGATAAGAAATCACGAACTCGAAACGAGCGAAAAACAGCGCCCAGCGCGCCTGACGCGCATTAAGTCGTTTGGCAGAACGGATGTACTCAAGGTTCCTATGGTCAGTCCAAACGACAAAAGGAACGGTCGCCCCCTCCAACCACTGTCGCCATTCGCCTAGGGCTAAGCGGATGGCGAGCAGTTCGCGGTTTCCCACATCATAGTTACGTTCCGACGGCGACAGGCGATGAGAAAAATATGCGCAAGGGTGGACCTTGTCGTCAGAGAGGGAGCGCTGAGAAAGAATGGCTCCCACGCCCACCTCTGACGCGTCAACCTCGACAACGAACTGTCTAGTGACGTCAGGTGTAACAAGGATAGGTGCGGATGTAAAACGATTCTTGAGGAGATCAAAAGCTCCCTGGGCGGAAACGGACCACTTAAAGCACGTCTTGACAGAAGTAAGGGCTGTGAGAGGGGCTGCCACCTGACCGAAATTACGGATGAAACGACGATAGAAGTTCGCGAAGCCGAGAAAGCGCTGCAGCTCGACGCGTGACCTAGGGACGGGCCAATCAATGACAGCTTGGACCTTAGCGGGATCCATCTTAATGCCTTCAGCGGAAATAACAGAACCGAGAAATGTGACGGAGGAGGCATGAAAAGAGCACTTCTCAGCCTTCACAAAAAGACAATTCTCTAAAAGGCGCTGGAGGACACGTCGAACGTGCTGAACATGAATCTGGAGTGACGGTGAAAAAATCAGGATATCGTCAAGGTAAACGAAAACAAAGATGTTCAGCATGTCTCTCAGGACATCATTGACTAATGCCTGAAAGACAGCTGGAGCGTTAGCGAGGCCGAAAGGAAGAACCCGGTATTCAAAGTGCCCTAACGGAGTGTTAAACGCCGTCTTCCACTCGTCCCCCTCCCTGATGCGCACGAGATGGTAAGCGTTACGAAGGTCCAACTTAGTGAAAAACCTGGCTCCCTGCAGGATCTCGAAGGCTGAAGACATAAGAGGAAGCGGATAACGATTCTTCACTGTTATGTCATTCAGCCCTCGATAATCTATGCAGGGGCGCAGGGACCCGTCCTTCTTCTTAACAAAAAAAAACCCTGCTCCGGCGGGAGAGGAGGAGGGGACTATGGTACCGGCGGCAAGAGCTACAGACAAATAATCTTCGAGAGCCTTACGTTCGGGAGCCGACAGAGTATAGTCTACCCCGGGGGGGAGTGGTTCCCGGAAGGAGATCAATACTACAATCATACGACCGGTGTGGAGGAAGAGAGGTGGCCCTGGACCGACTGAACACCGTGCGCAGATCGTGATATTCCTCCGGCACCCCTGTCAAATCACCAGGCTCCTCCTGTGAAGAAGAGACAGAGGAAACAGGAGGGATAGCAGACATTAAACATTTCACATGACAAGAGACGTTCCAGGAGAGGATAGAATTACTAGACCAATTAATGGAAGGATTATGACAAACTAGCCAGGGATGGCCCAAAACAACAGGTGTAAAAGGTGAACGAAAAATTAAAAAAGAAATGGTTTCGCTATGATTACCAGAAACAGTGAGGGTTAAAGGTAGCGTCTCACGCTGAATCCTGGGGAGAGGACTACCATCCAGGGCGAACAAGGCCGTGGACTCCCTTAACTGTCTGAGAGGAATGTCATGTTCCCGAGCCCAGGTCTCGTCCATAAAACAGCCCTCCGCCCCAGAGTCTATTAAGGCACTGCAGGAAGCTGACGAACCGGTCCAGCGTAGATGGACCGACAAGGTAGTGCAGGATCTTGAAGGAGAGACAGGAGTAGTAGCGCTCACCAGTAGCCCTCCGCTTACTGATGAGCTCTGGCTTTTACTGGACATGAAGTGACAAAATGACCAGCAGAACCGCAATAGAGACAGAGGCGGTTGGTGATTCTCCGTTCCCTCTCCTTAGTCGAGATGCGGATACCTCCCAGCTGCATAGGCTCAGCACCCGAGCCAGCAGAGGAAGATGGTAGTGATGCGGAGAGGGGGGCAACGGAGAACGCGAGCTCCTTTCCACGAGCTCGGTGACGAAGATCAACCCGTCGCTCAATGCGAATAGCGAGTTCAATCAAGGAATCCACGCTGGAAGGAACCTCCCGGGAGAGAATCTCATCCTTTACCTCTGCGCGGAGACCCTCCAGAAAACGAGCGAGCAAAGCCGGCTCGTTCCAGCCACTGGAGGCAGCAAGAGTGCGAAACTCAATAGAGTAGTCTGTTATGGATCGATTACCTTGACATAGGGAAGACAGGACCCTGGAAGCCTCCTCCCCAAAAACAGATCGATCAAAAACCCGTATCATCTCCTCCTTAAAGTCCTGATACTGGTTAGTACACTCAGCCCTTGCCTCCCAGATTGCCGTGCCCCACTCACGAGCCCGTCCAGTAAGGAGAGATATGACGTAGGCGACACGAGCAGTGCTCCTGGAGTAAGTGTTGGGCTGGAGAGAAAACACAATATCACACTGGGTGAGGAACGAGCGGCATTCAGTGGGCTCCCCAGAGTAACACGGCGGGTTATTGATTCTGGGCTCCGGAGATTCGAAAGCCCTGGAAGTGGCCGGTGGATCGAGGCGGAGATGGTGAACCTGTTCTGTGAGGTTGGAGACTTGGGTGGCCAGGGTCTCAACGGCATGTCGAGCAGCAGACAATTCCTGCTCGTGTCTGCCTAGCATCGCTCCCTGGATCTCGACGGCTGAGTGGAGAGGATCCGAAGTCGCTGGGTCCATTCTTGGTCGGATTCTTCTGTTACGGTGCGTGAATGAGGACCCAAAAGCGAATTAACGTAAACAGAGCTTCTTTAATAACAAAACAAACGTAGGCTCAGATGGACCGGCAGATTCCGACAGGACAGGACAAGGTTGCAGCAAACATGACGATAGTCTGGTTCAGGCATGAATAACACAAACAAGAATCCGACAAAGACAGAAACAAACACAGAGAGAGATATAGAGGACTAATCAGAGGGAAAAAGGGAACAGGTGGGAAAAGGGGTGACGAGGTAGTTAGGAGGAGACAAGGAACAGCTGGGGGAAAGAGGGGGAGAAAAGGTAACCTAATAACGACCAGCAGAGGGAGACAGGGTGAAGGGAAAGGACAGAAACAAGACACAACATGACAATACATGACAATATGGAACCCTTCTCTCCAATTCAGCGTTTCCAGTAGGGACGAAACAACAGACGGACCAGGCTGCCTGGCAATGGAGGTATATGGGTCGTGTCCCAAACGGCACAGTATTCCCGATATAGTGGACTACCAGGGTCCCCAGGGCTCTGGTTAAAAGCAGTGCACTATGAAGGTAATAAGGTGGTGTTTGGGACGGAGCCGTGGACTGGGCTGTTTCAATCAAACACAGATGTTTGGAGAAGATACAAGTCTCCTTTGCCTGCAGCCTCAACATGAGACTCCATGCTGCTAATCAGGAGGCTAGGCACCGTCATAAAGGTCCTCCAACTAAATCAGCAAGGTCCCCTTGGCCCCACTACCACCCATCATAGATAGGCCTAGATAACATCAGGCCAAACTATCTGATGGAGCGTTTACAGGTTTACTATTCATTATCTACAGTAGTAATTGAAACTAGAGGCATGTGCAGGCGTAGTGTACATATGGATATGAACTATAATGCCTCTCATTCAGAGATGAAATGTACTAGACAGACAATGGTCATTGTGAAAACAGCATTCAATTACACTTACATTTTAGCACACGCTCTTATCCAGAGCATTTTACAGGCACAATTAGGGCTAAGTGCCTTGCTCAAGGGCACACCGGCAGATTGTTCACCTTGTCGGCTCGGGATTCTTACCAGCGAATTTTCGGTTACAGGCCCAACTGGCTCTTAACCGCTAGGTTACCTGCCGCCCACCTATATCCGCTAATATCCTCTATCCTCAATGACCTCACACAAGCACGGCTTTCCAGGCAAGAAAGAGACCTGTTTGACATCTTCCTTTTTTTGTGTGTGGAAACGTAACCAAAACAGAACCGCAGTCCTTTAAGCAGCCACTGTGGGATAACTGTGTCTGCTTCTGAGTGTGGTACAGTGTCAACATGTGAAGGTCAGAGCAGGGGCGTGTAGAGGTGCAGGTGGCCCCGAGGGGCTGTCTGCCTCTGTTCTCCTGGGAGGGAGTGTGGAGGGTTCTGTCAGCCCCTCTGGAGAGTTCACAGACTGGGTCTCCCTCACTCAACAGGGACCTGACTTTTCATCTGAGATCTTCATGTGTGTGTGTGTGTGTGTGTGTGTGTGTGTGTGTGTGTGTGTGTGTGTGTGTGTGTGTGTGTGTGTGTGTGTGGTGGGGGGGTCCGGATCCCAGTTTGGGTTGCAGAGAGCGCTCAGATAAGAGCTGAGCCAATGACATGCCTGGATAAAGAGGAGGAAGAGGAGGAGTATAGGATAGGCTGGGGAAGGGAAGGGAACCAGACCTCAGAGAACAGTTGAACCCCTGACAGGGACGGGACATCAGACGTCCTCAGTCATCCCCCAGATCCCCTAGCTGCCAGACCTAGTCAGGACAGTGAGTCAGAGAGCCAGAGTCAAGGCCTGCCTGGTGCCTCAACTCCCTGCTCTACCACCTCTAACACACAGTGACATCTCACCATACACTACAGATCTCATGTAATCACTAGGGCTGTCAAACAATAGGAACATTTCAGAAAGTTTTTTAAACAAAAAGCGTTACAGTAATATTGACGTCTTGATTTTGTACAAAGTAACAGTTAGCAAAATCAGGTACATAGATAAAGCACACTTTCTTTAACCTCAATGTCAACTTGTTTGGACATTGTATTGTTGTTTGTAGACGTATAGATGATGTATGTGGGATGTTTCCAGTGTATTATGAACGCTTTCAGACAATGCATTTAATCACAATAAAAACGATATATAGTGCACTAAAATGACAAGTCAACTGGAGTTAATTGAATAACTGACAGCCCCAGTAATAACTTATGGGTTAGTCCATGTGATGATAATATATGATTTAAACTTCAATTTTTTCAAACAAGATAAATAGATGATATTTTTGATAAAACAGAGGCAGGCTCTGTCATCAGTGGACATTCCTCAGCAGCACAGCAGTGAAGAAATGATCGATCTTCATCCGGAGGGCATTTCCTAGACAAAGGGCTGGTACATAGCTTACTGGCTCCTGTTTCACACCACATCTACTGTAAATAAATATCCGAAATAGAGGATTATCTTGTTTTTGGAGATAGTTTTTACAAGCCCTTCATCTTCACCTGAATCCTCCCACACTAGGGCCAAGACCTGCAATTATCAATGGCAAAACTCTGACCCATAAGTCAATGAGGTGTGGAAAGAGACAGACAGGACGATAATAGCGTTGAGGCCTTTAATAAAACAGACCAATTACACCATGCTGGCCTACTTTCACTTTGTAGCTGGATAATGTGGAAAGAAAACATTCTTGTTGTGCGTAAAGTTTTACAAGGTGAGAAGCTTTGTGAATACTCCAGGGAGAAGGAATTCACCATATCTCCTTGACTTTCTCGGATCATTCAAGAATAATCTTGACGACCCGATTGTACCCAACGTCACCAACGACGTCCTCTAGTCTCCTTGTGTCTCAGAAAGGTCACGGCAGTGAGACTGACGGAGACCTTCAGGTCAAAACATTGTTCTCTGAGAAACTGTGGCAGCATTCGACAGTACATGTTTATCCATCTTCCTTTCAGGACTTTATTAATGCAGCTCAGTCCTTCAGCTGTTCTAGTCTGTTAATGTATGATGCCGTGTTTCGTGTTCTGTGTGGACCCCAGGCAGAGTAGCTCCTGCAGTAGCAACAGCCAATGGGGATCCTAATAAAATAACCAAATAAGAAACCTTCTAGTCTTCACTGTTACTGGATAGACTAGTTGTGAACTAATGGTGGTGCACCTCCAACCTCCCAGGCCTCAGAGTTGGTCACAGGACCTGTTGTCATAGAACAGGTTAGGTAGTATGGTTTGTGTAGTGATATCTGAGTGTTAGAGCAGGAGGTAGACAGCGTTGTCTCTCAGGGTGGGCCCGGGTGCGCTATACCCTACAGAGAACACATGTTTCCCATTGTGGTTTAAAGGGAAGGAGGATTACAACCAGGAGCAAGAGCAAGGCGGAGCATCATCCACCCCATGGTGTGGTCAGAGTGCTCTCAAATCAGGTCCATACACAATAATGCTGATACAGCCAATGTGGAGGGTAAGGGACATGTATCACTAATATGTCAAATAAAGTGACATGTAACTTCAATGGCTGCATGTTGCTGTGATCAGTGTTCTCATTCAGGTCTAAGGAATAGTGCTGATACAAGATAGAGGGTTAGTGACATATACTGTGGCTAATATGTCAACTTGGGTGACAAATTGGTTAAATGTCACAATTTCGATGTATTATAATGAGACCATGTAACAAAGGGACTGGTGTTTAGGGAACAGTGGCTGGTCAGATGCATCCGAGGGGGGTGTAGAGGGGCATGTGAAGCCCAGTCTGGAAGCACCAATCAGGTCAACGGAGGCAGGCGTGTCCCCTTGCTGACAGCCCAGGACTGCCAAGCTCTGGGGTTGCAGACACTCACACAAACACTGGCTGGGTAAGGGATATGAAAAGGTGTTGAAACGGAGCGGATTTGGGTTTTCAGAGGCCTTTCTGACATCTGGGAACAAGAATCACCTTCAAAACTCTCATCTAATAAAAGACAGAAACAAATAAAGATTGATTTACACATAAATAATATTTTGCCTTTTTAATTAGGAAAGATGTTAAAGTTTGTGAATTGGGGTTAAAAGTTTACTGTTTTTGATAAGAAGAAAGAGTGTGTGAGAGAGAGAGAGAGAGAGAGAGAGAGAGAGAGAGAGAGAGAGAGAGAGAGAGAGAGAGAGAGGTAGAGAGAGAGAGACCTGGGCGCTGACAGTAAATCTCTGTAAGACAAATAAAATGGTGTTCCAAAAAAGGTCCAGTCGCAAGGACCACGATACAAATTGAATCGAGACACCGTTGCCCTAGAGCACAGAAAATACAATACATACCTCGGCCTAAACATCAGCTCTAAGGTTAACCTCCACGAAGCTGTGAACGAGTTGCGAGACAAGGTCAGAAGGGCCTTCTATGCCATCAAAAGGAACATAAAATACGATATACCAATTAGGATCTGGCCAAAAATACTTGAATCAGTTAAATAACCCAGCAGAATTAGGCCGATACCCACTAATGATCAAAATCCAGAAAAGAGCCGTTACATAGTACAACCACCTAAAAGGAAGCGATTCCCAAACCTTCCATAACAAAGCCATCACCTACAGAGAGACGAACCTGGAGAAGAGTCCCCTAAGCAAGCTAGTCCTGGGACCAAACAAAAACACAAACAGACCCCACAAAGCAACACAATTAGACCCAACCAAATCATGAGAAAACAAAAAGATAATTACTTGACACATTGGAAAGAATCAACAAAAAAACTGAGCAAACTAGAATGATATTTGGCTCTGAACAGAGAGTACACAGTGGCAGAATACCTGACCACTGTGACTGACCCAAACTTAAGGAAAGCTTTGACTATGTACAGACTAAGTGAGCATAGCCTTGCTATTGAGAAAGGCCGCCGTAGGCAGAAATGGCTCTCAAGAGAAGACAGGCTATGTGCACACTGCCCACAAAATTTAGTGGAAACTGAGATGCACTTCCTAACCTCCTACCAAATGTATGGCCATATTATAAACACATATTTTCCCTCAGATTACACAGATCCACAAAGAATTTGAAAACAAATCCAATTTTGATAAACTCCCATATCTATTGGGTGAAATACCACAGTGTATCATCACAGCAGCAAGATTTGTGACCTGTTGCCACAAGAAAAGGGCAACCAGTGAAGAACAAACACCATAGTAAATACAACCAGTGTTTATGTTTGTTTATTTTCCCTTTGCACATCGTTAGAACACTAGACATAATATGACATTTGTAATGTCTTTATTATTTTGGAACTTCTGTGAGTGTTATGTTTACTGTTAATTTGTATTGTTTATTTCACTTCTGCTTATTATCTACCTCACTTGCTTTGACAATGTTAACACATGTTTCCCATACCAATAAAGCCCCTTATATTGAATTGAGAATGAGAGAGAGGGCGAGAGAGACAGAAAGAGAGGCAGAGAGAGAGTGAAAGAGAGACAGAGAGAGACAGAAAGAGAGACAGAGAGACAGAGAAAGAGAGACAGAGAGAGAGTGAAAGAGAGACAGAGAGAGAGTGAAAGAGAGACAGAGAGACAGAGAGACAGAGAGACAGAGAAAGAGAGACAGAGAGAGAGTGAAAGAGAGACAGAGAGAGAGTGAAAGAGAGACAGAGAGACAGAGAGAGAGTGAAAGAGAGACAGAGACAGAGAAAGAGAGACAGAGAGACAGAGAAATAGAGACAGCGTGAAATAGAGACAGAGACAGAAACAGAGAGAGAGAAGTTAAGAAGTATGGAGCCAAAAAGAGAAACGGGGTCACAGACAGGGGACAGGGTTTAACCACCCAGAGATGCAGGGGCAACGGGGTTACCCCATTCAGGTACCACAGGGGGCAGGGTTTAACCCCCCAGAGATGCAGGGGCAACGGGGTTACCCCATTCAGGTACCACAGGGGACAGTTGAACCAGGAGACTGTGACTTTTTCTATCCAATTAAAAGGCTTGGTGCGGTGCAGACAAGAGGATACTAGCAGGACACTAAGCAGGACATGCATGGTGGAGCACATCTTCACTCACTGAGGCCAACACCAATTAATCATGACCCCATATGAAGCTTCAGCTGCTATTCAGAGGGACGGCTACTATGTTTGGTAAGTCAAACACACACATACACATACGCACACATACATGGTGGGACAGAGACACACACACACACGGTGACAGACACATGCACGCATGCACACACACGGACCATGTGGACTGGAGGTTGAACAGGCAGTATTCCATTGTCACACCCGGACCAATCATCTGTCTCCACATCCAAAGGGATGGGATCCATTCTTTCACAGAATTATTGAGGGTGTGTCGTGTTGTTGTTGAACTTGGAGTAAGATTGTTCCCTCTATATATGTAAATCATGCCCAAATATCCCACAACTCTATGGTGAGAAGGGATTTGCTGATTGCATGGTGTCAACTATTCCAAAAAGCCACAAGAGGTCCTCTGCGACCCTGTGACCCCATAGCTCACACACATAAACAGATATAATTATACAGTATCTGTCACTTTTTTATTGTGTGTGTGTGTGTGTGTGTGTGTGTGTGTGTGTGTGTGTGTGTGTGTGTGTGTGTGTGTTTCTGGGGTGTAGATTTTTCTCAACACAGAAAATAGCAGTGTGTTCAGGATCAATTCCAATGATGAAATCCAAAAGGTCAAGCTAAATAATCTTAGCAGTAAACAACATCCCTTTCCATTCCCAAACATAAACTCTAGGTCATTCCTTTCACTAAGCTGATCTTAGATCAGTTTAGCATTTTCCCCACTAATGGCGAAGGATTGGAGGAGTCACTTCTGGGAGAAGTTTTGCACTGTAGCTAATGCTAACCCTTTTCCTAACCTGCTACACAACCTTCTGTGTAAGTTCTCCTAACCTGCTACAAAACATCACTTCTGACATTAGTGGCATCTCTTCTAGTCAAAACCTCTGATCCTGGATGTCAACAAAGTTCAGTTGAACCACGACAAAAAGTTGTGGTTCAAAAGTCTAAACAGAATCCTTGGGACGTCCCAACTCTGATGTCACCCCATTGAAGTTGACATTTAAAATGGTTAAAGTGAGGGTTAAGGTTAGATAAGGGTTATGGTTAAGGTTAGGGTTAAGGTTAGGTAAGGGTTATGGTTAGGGTAGGGACGTCCCAAGGATCCCGGATAGCACTAATTGTTAAACCGCTCATCATCACTTCCTCAGGGCCGGTTTACCAAACGAGGACACTTCCCCCTGGGCCCCCAACCTCCAGGGAGCCCCCAACCCCAGATAGCATATGATAGCAACATGTGTAGAATAGCAGGTAATTAGCTTTAAATGCAACATTTTATCTCATGCATAACGGCAAAATGTGAACAAAAGCATGAGATGAGCTATAAAACATCATATTTTTCTCTGCCCGGTGTCAAAAAGTGTACATTTGCAGGAAATATGGGTTGAAACTAAAACATTTTCTCTTAGCCTCATGACAAAATGTGTATAATAGCATTACATTAAATGCACATATCTCTCTCTGCACCATGTGTTGAAACGCAGTCTGTTCGCTGATTCCAATACAAAAAAGGTCTGTGTCCCAAGGCCCCAAATGAGATAGTCCGGTCCTGCACTTCCTGTCCCCCTTTTATGACATCACACATTTCAGTTCGTCGTGACGCCACACTGACAGACCAGCGTCTTTGATTAAGCGGATCCTACAGGGCTTCCAGTCCCAGGATGTTCTGAAAACCTCAGTGATTAAACCCAAAAACACCTTCAACCACTCAGCCAGAGGAGAGGAGAAGAGGCAGAGGATTAAACAATATTCCTATCAATATCCATGGTAGTGCCATGCCTCTGTGATAGCATCTCTACATCCCAGGGGAACACACACACACACACACACCAGGCATCATGCCCAACTAAAATATTCCACTTCAATGTACAAACGACTGGGACCAGTGGAAAAAGGTGGGATGACGAAAACAATCGTTAATCCCACCTGGAGGGATCAGGAATAGGGCAAAAATGACTCATAAACAAATGACTAACCCTCCATAACCCAGCCCTGTACCATGTGGCGGCCCCCCTCCAATGATCCAATGATCCAATCCCTCAATGTTTATCAGAGCCAGCAGCCACTGGTGAAACCTCCATGACAAACACTGGGAGGACAAACCTCAGAGCAGTGGAACAATCAAAGAGAAAACGATTTGCTTTGATTAAGACGAAAGGTCTTGAAGACTCTTGATCCTCACTGAGACAGAGGCTGTGTCCTAAATTGCACCCTGTTCCCTATGTTGTGCACTACTTTTGACCAGAGCCCTATAGGCCCGGGTCAAAGGAAGTGGACTATATAGGAACAAGGGTGCCATTTGGGACAGTTCGATCCTAGATGACATCAACCAGGGATGATGCTATTTAGTCAGGATTATAATTATATTATAATAATATACTGTATTATACAAACTATTATACATAATATTCAAAATGCTATTATATATTATACAGTGCATTCGGAAAGTATTCAGACCCCTTGACCCCTTGAAATACCTTATTTACATAAATATTCAGACCCTTTGCTATGAGACTCGAAATTGAGCTCAGGTGCATCCTGTTTCCATTGATTACATCCTTGAGAAGTTTCTACAACTTGATTGGACTCCACCTTGGGTAATTTCAACTGATTGGACATGATTTGGAAAGGCACACACCTGTCTATGTAAGGTCCCACAGTTGACAGTACATGTCAGAGCAAAATCCAAGCCATGAGGTCGAAGGAATTGTCCGTAGAGCTCTAAGACAGGACTGTGTTGAGGCACAGATCTGGGGAAGGGTACTAAAAAATGAGAAACTCCCCAAATACAGGTGTGCCAAGCTTTTAGCATCGTACCCAAGAAGACTCGAGGTTGTAATTACTGCCAAAGATTCTTCGACAAATACATGATAGTATACATGATAGTATACATGTTAGTATACATATTAGTATACATGATAGTATACATGTTAGTATACATGTTAGTATACATGATAGTATACATTATATTAAACATGAAAGTATGCATGATAGTATACATGATAGGGTGATAATTCAGAGGACATCAGGCAGCATGTTTCACTGTGTCTTACTGGGGTAGTTATTCAGAGGACATCAGGCAGCATGTTTCACTGTGTCTTACTGGGGTGGTTATTCAGTGGACATCAGGCAGCATGTTTCACTGTGTCTTACTGGGGTAGTTATTCAGTGGACATCAGGCAGCATGTTTCACTGTGTCTTACTGGGGTAGATATTCAGAGGACATCAGGCAGCATGTTTCACTGTGTCTTACTGGGGTAGTTATTCAGAGGACATCAGGCAGCATGTTTCACTGTGTCTTACTGGGGTAGTTATTCAGTGGACATCAGGCAGCATGTTTCACTGTGTCTTACTGGGGTAGTTATTCAGAGGACATCAGGCAGCATGTTTCACTGTGTCTTACTGGGGTAGTTATTCAGAGGACATCAGGCAGCATGTTTCACTGTGTCTTACTGGGGTAGTTATTCAGAGGACATCAGGCAGCATGTTTCACTGTGTCTTACTGGGGTAGTTATTCAGAGGACATCAGGCAGCATGTTTCACTGTGTCTTACTGGGGTAGTTATTCAGAGGACATCAGGCAGCATGTTTCACTGTGTCTTACTGGGGTAGTTATTCAGAGGACATCAGGCAGCATGTTTCACTGTGTCTTACTGGGGTAGTTATTCAGAGGACATCAGGCAGCATGTTTCACTGTGTCTTACTGGGGTAGTTATTCAGAGGACATCAGGCAGCATGTTTCACTGTGTCTTACTGGGGTAGTTATTCAGAGGACATCAGGCAGCATGTTTCACTGTGTCTTACTGGGGTAGTTATTCAGTGGACATCAGGCAGCATGTTTAACTGTGTTATACTGGGGTAGTTATTCAGAGGACATCAGGCAGCATGTTTCACTGTGTCTTACTGGGGTAGTTATTCAGTGGACATCAGGCAGCATGTTTCACTGTGTCTTACTGGGGTAGTTATTCAGAGGACATCAGGCAGCATGTTTCACTGTGTCTTACTGGGGTAGTTATTCAGAGGACATCAGGCAGCATGTTTCACTGTGTCTTACTGGGGTAGTTATTCAGTGGACATCAGGCAGCATGTTTCACTGTGTCTTACTGGGGTAGTTATTCAGAGGACATCAGGCAGCATGTTTCACTGTGTCATACTGGGGTAGTTATTCAGAGGACATCAGGCAGCATGTTTCACTGTGTCTTACTGGGGTAGTTATTCAGAGGACATCAGGCAGCATGTTTCACTGTGTCTTACTGGGGTAGTTATTCAGAGGACATCAGGCAGCATGTTTCACTGTGTCTTACTGGGGTAGTTATTCAGAGGACATCAGGCAGCCTGTTTCACTGTGTCTTACTGGGGTAGTTATTCAGAGGACATCAGGCAGCATGTTTCACTGTGTCTTACTGGGGTAGTTATTCAGTGGACATCAGGCAGCATGTTTCACTGTGTCTTACTGGGGTAGTTATTCAGAGGACATCAGGCAGCATGTTTCACTGTGTCTTACTGGGGTAGTTATTCAGAGGACATCAGGCAGCATGTTTCACTGTGTCTTACTGGGGTAGATATTCAGAGGACATCAGGCAGCATGTTTCACTGTGTCTTACTGGGGTAGTTATTCAGAGGACATCAGGCAGCATGTTTCACTGTGTCTTACTGGGGTAGTTATTCAGAGGACATCAGGCAGCATGTTTCACTGTGTCTTACTGGGGTAGTTATTCAGTGGACATCAGGCAGCATGCTTCACTGTGTCTTACTGGGGTAGTTATTCAGTGGACATCAGGCAGCATGTTTAACTGTGTTATACTGGGGTAGTTATTCAGAGGACATCAGGCAGCATGTTTCACTGTGTCTTACTGGGGTAGATATTCAGAGGACATCAGGCAGCATGTTTCACTGTGTCTTACTGGGGTAGTTATTCAGAGGACATCAGGCAGCATGTTTCACTGTGTCTTACTGGGGTAGTTATTCAGAGGACATCAGGCAGCATGTTTCACTGTGTCTTACTGGGGTAGTTATTCAGTGGACATCAGGCAGCATGTTTAACTGTGTTATACTGGGGTAGTTATTCAGAGGACATCAGGCAGCATGTTTCACTGTGTCTTACTGGGGTAGTTATTCAGTGGACATAAGGCAGCATGTTTCACTGTGTCTTACTGGGGTAGTTATTCAGAGGACATCAGGCAGCATGTTTCACTGTGTCTTACTGGGGTGGTTATTCAGAGGACGTCAGGCAGCATGTTTCACTGTGTCTTACTGGGGTAGTTATTCAGAGGACAGCAGGCAGCATGTTTCACTGTGTCTTACTGGGGTAGTTATTCAGAGGACATCAGGCAGCATGTTTCACTGTGTCTTACTGGGGTAGTTATTCAGAGGACATCAGGCAGCATGTTTCACTGTGTCTTACTGGGGTAGTTATTCAGAGGACATCAGGCAGCATGTTTCACTGTGTCTTACTGGGGTAGTTATTCAGAGGACATCAGGCAGCATGTTTCACTGTGTCTTACTGGGGTAGTTATTCAGAGGACATCAGGCAGAATGTTTCACTGTGTCTTACTGGGGTAGTTATTCAGAGGACATCAGGCAGCATGCTTCACTGTGTCTTACTGGGGTGGTTATTCAGTGGACATCAGGCAGCATGTTTCACTGTGTCTTACTGGGGTAGTTATTCAGAGGACATCAGGCAGCATGCTTCACTGTGTCTTACTGGGGTAGTTATTCAGAGGACATCAAGCAGAATGTTTCACTGTGTCTTACTAGGGTATTTATTCAGAGGACATCAGGCAGCATGCTTCACTGTGTCTCTGATGAGAGGCCTGCTGGGGCAGAGGTGAGTTTTGGACACAAACACACACACACACACACTTACTGTGTGGAGCTGGTCTGTGTGTGTGTGTGTGTGCATAATTCCATGCAACTACTGTAGATGAGCAAAGCCATCGCACCAGAACATCTCTCTTTCTCTCTAATCCACCCTTTCTCTCCTTCTCCACACTTCTGATCCAAGGTGGAAAAGCGCTGAGACAGCGACTCCTTCCCTCCTTCCCCCTCCCTGTCCTTGTCTGTCTGTCCTGTCCCACAAAGCTTTACCTGCTGGGCCTAGGGACTATCCCGCTCCACAGGGCCTTATCCACAGCCCATGTCTCAGCCCTCTTCCCTTGGTCACCACAAAAGCCTTCTGGAGGCCCGGTTCAGGCCTTTCAGAGCCAGTCTGAGACAAAATACTCCATTTAATCTCGACTTGGCATGACTCTGACTGCAGGGCGCTAAGGTCCTCCACAACACCCCTTACACTCCTCCTCCCTCTTCTCCTCCTCCTCCCCTCTCCTCCTCCTCCTCTCTAATCCTAGCCTACATGACTGACTCGGACTGAAAGGCTCGCACGCCACAGGTGAGAGCTAAAAAAGTGCCGTATGCGAGATTCAAAAGGGACCACCTGCTCATCAAAATAAATTGCACTCCAGCGACAGCAACAAGGAAAAAACAACCAAAAAAACAGCACAACCTCCCTCTGTGATCGTAGCCAGACAAAAGAACAAATTGCATTTCTGCATCGCGGCTTCCATCGGTCAAGATGCACAGAGGGGGGGCCACTGGGGGCCAATGATGGGGCCACTCTGAGTCCATTTGTGTGTGAGCATGTTGTTATGAGGTCCATCAAATCCAAAGAGGGATGTGGATGAGCGTGATCCCTCTCTCTCTCTCTCTTTACCTCTCTCCTTTCATCTTCTGCTTTTTATTCGTCTCTCTCTATCCCTCCACTTGTGCCTGTTGTTTCTTTCTTCATCTAGATGGGGTGTTATTATTCCAAACAATACAAAAAGCATCATCTTTATGAATGCCGGAGCTCTTTGAGCCACGACAGTGCGTCCGAGGGTTTAAGGTCTGCAGCGTGAGAGCTGCATGCAATCTCCCTAGATAAAAGGACAGAGAGTCGGCCGGACAGGGCAAGCCTTCATCTTCATCCTCCTCACCCTCATTGCACAGAGAGGTAGCTTCAACAAAGACCAGTGGCTTTAATCTTGACACTTTCAGTCAGACAACATCATTTGAGGCAAGTCAGAGTGCCATCCAGAGTGCTGTCACAGGCCACTCCGACCAGGTTAGCAGAGAGTGGGCTTACTAATGTGGTAGTACATAAGTAAACAAACAGAGGGAAACGGTCACAAAGAAAGGTTTCTGAACAATAATGTAGTTGTTACCAGAAATGCTGTGAAAAGTGTACATGTTAAGGTTGAAACCATATGAAATGCCTTTAAGCTATGACTACAAAGTCTTAGAATAGGCCTTACTGTCTTGCGTACAGGTTTTTCATACAGGTGGCCCCAGAGGGAATCGAACCCACCATCCTTGTCGTTGTAAACACCATGCCCTACCAACTGAGTCACACATTGGTCCACCACATCAGTTATGAATATCGCCTCATATTTCAGTGTGGTTCATTTAGTTATTGAATCATTGTTGTGTAGGTGGAGCTGTTTTGTGAGTGCAGCCAGGCAGGCAGAGTTGGTTTAGAAGCCGTGTCGATAGCTGAGGTGTGGGCAAGGCAGCATGGAAGGGACTGGGCCTTGGTGTGGGTCTACTATCACCGCTCTTCTGGTGGTCACACTGCCACAGCCCGTGACCCGAGCCCAGGCCTCCACCAGCCCCTGGGGGCACGAGCCCAGTCCTCCACCAGCCCCAAGCCCCTGGGGGCCTGAGCCCAGGCCTCCACCAGCCCCAAGCTCCTGGGGGCCTGAGCCCAGTCCTCCACCGGCCCCAAGTCCCTGGGGGCCTGTGCCCGGACCCTGATTTATGTGACAGGGGATTACCTTCAAGCCAGCCGTGAGGACCACCCACACACTGGCACAGGACGGCAGACACACATTCACAAAGATACACACACACACACACATTACACAATGTTTGAATATACAGTATGAGAAAGAGAGAGAGAGAGAGAGAGAGAGAGAGAGAGAGAAGGAAGGAAGGAAGGAGAGCTGAGAGAGAGCGAGACAAGAGAGGAAGACATGCAAAATAGAGAGAGAGAGAGAGCGAGAGAGAGAGAGAGAGAAAAATAAGAAAAATCACATACTTTCTGGGGCACAGCCAGAAAACAACCTCAAGGAAACGGTCGGGTGAGAGCAACAAGGTGAATTAACGACAAATCGGACACGGTGCATTCCCTGAGCAAACAGTCAGCTCTTAAAGACTGACGGGTAGACAAACACTCACCTGCCCTCAGGTAATAACACACACACAATTACACACACAGACGCAAGTACAAGCACACACACGCACAGAAAGCCAATGACATGCACACACCTACACCACCTCACTCTCACAGTCCCACGTCAGAATTAGACTAGAATTAGTTCATCCATGTTTGTCAAACGTCAAATTTCGAAGTTGCTGCAAATGTTAAATATCGAGGTTAGGGATTAACTCCAAATGGTTAAGGTTTGGGAAAGACTTAAAACAAAAACCTCAAAAACAACTTTCTATTGCTGGATTTGAACTTGCAACCTTAGGAATCAGAGGCAGATGCATCTGCCCATCCACCATCCCGGTCCACAATGTCTGAGCAAAACCTACTTAAAGGTAACAGTACACACTGTTGCCCCTAGTGGACAGTTACCACATCACCTCTCAATGTCCTCAGACATGGATGGACTTGGAATGCTGACCTATATCACAGGTGACCTGGCTGCATTCACACCTACAGTAGGCATGCAAACAAGCCTGTCTGAACACAACACAGCCTCACCCCAGAACACAACAAAGTCATCAATCTCCTCTCGGGGAGCATGTGGTGTTTCTCCAAATTAGAAGTCTACCTGTAGTTTTCCTCTGGATATTGTTCTGGTGACACATACAAGCACCTACTACACTGTTAGAAAAACTGGTTCCAAAGCATGACATCCATGACGCTCTGTGATGTGCTACTGTGTTAGGTGAAGCATGAAGATATGTATCGGTTAGGGCTGCACGATATGGGAAGAACGTTTAAGAGCTTGAGATTTGACTTTAATTTGTGATTTAGATCAAAACACTTGGGTCGCCAGGATAGTGGGTTTAATTCCCCAGAACGCCCAGACATAAAACATGACTAAGTCGCTTTGGATACAAATGTCTACTAAATGTCATACACACTGAGTGTAGAAAACATTAAGGACACCTGCTCTTTCCATGACATAGACTGTGCCCAAACCATTGACTGGAACTGGGTCAGTGTTTCCCAGGGGAACCTAAATTGTTGTGACAGGGTAGGACAGGGTAGGAACCACAACATTGGTCAGTGTTTCCCAGGGGAACCTATATTGTTGTGACAGGGTAGGACAGGGTAGGAACCACAACATTGGTCAGTGTTTCCCAGGGGAACCTATTTACATTTGAATAAATGTTACATTTAGACAACGATTTTAGAATATGGTTTGCCTATTCCTCTCTGATTCAAACTAAATGCTGAGACGACCACCAGTTGCAGCCTGTATTAGAGCTTATGTTTGCAAGTAAGACTTGTCCCCCCTAACTCCATTATCTTTGCTACCTGCATTTACCAGCTAGGTAGTCAGCTATAAGCATTAACGCGAAGACTAACTAACTAGCGTTTTGCAACTATATGATACAGAACACGTGGATTAATATGAAGAAGCAAAGTTGAAAGCAGCATTGTTCTTGTTTGTTGGCTGCATGCAGACTAACTGAGCACGCCTGCTTGAGTGACAGAGTGCAGGGCTTGGTGTGTGGGGGAAGCAGCAGCAAGAAGAGAGAGAGGGAGACTGGCCAGAGACCACAAACGGAGTAAATGATAAAAAAGAAAGGACCATAGACATAGCTGAGTAGAGTTTCCAGTTGGTTGCTGGTTGACAGTGAAACGTACGAGAGAGAAAAAATCCTGTGCCCCGTCGCCATGGCGATGAGTCAACAGTGGGTGGGGATCACCGGGCTGACCCCGGGAGTCGCTAACGATTCATCCCCGTATCCGGCTCCCAAATGATTAGGCAAACAAGGAGCGCTTCAGAGTCAAAAGGCCCCAGGGCCCCGAGAGGGGCTGAGAGAGGAGCCATCACCCCGAGTGGTGACACGCTGAAAGGCACACACGGCCCCTGGGTGAGGGGGGAGTGTGTGTGTGTGTGTGTGTGTGTGTGTGTGTGTGTGTGTGTGTGTGTGTGTGTGTGTGTGTGTGTGTGTGTGAGAGAGAGTAGTCTGGGGGAGCAAGAGGGGGTAATAGGACGAGGAGAGGGGGTTCAGTCCAGTCACTCTATACAGTCAGTACAGTAGTCCTATAGCCCAGTCACAATATACAGTCAGTACAGTAGTCCTACAGACCAGTCACACTATACAGTCAGTACAGTAGTCCTACAGACCAGTCACACTATACAGTCAGTACAGTAGTCCTACAGACCAGTCACACTATTCAGTCAGTACAGTAGTCCTACAGACCAGTCACACTATACAGTCAATACAGTAGTCCTACAGACCAGTCACACTATACAGTCAGTACAGTAGTCCTACAGACCAGTCACACTATACAGTCAGTACAGTAGTTCTACAGCCCAGTCACACTATACAGTCAGTACAGTAGTCCTACAGACCAGTCACACTATACAGTCAGTACAGTAGTTCTACAGACCAGTCACACTATACAGTCAGTACAGTAGTTCTACAGACCAGTCACACTATACAGTCAGTACAGTAGTTCTACAGACCAGTCACACTATACAGTCAGTACAGTAGTCCTACAGACCAGTCACACTATACAGTCAGTACAGTAGTTCTACAGACCAGTCACACTATACAGTCAGTACAGTAGTCCTACAGACCAGTCACACTATACAGTCAGTACAGTAGTCCTACAGACCAGTCACACTATACAGTCAGTACAGTAGTCCTACAGACCAGTCACACTATACAGTCAGTACAGTAGTTATACAGCCCAGTCACACTATACAGTCAGTACAGTAGTCCTACAGACCAGTCACACTATACAGTCAGTACAGTAGTTCTACAGACCAGTCACACTATACAGTCAGTACAGTATTTCTACAGACCAGTCACACTATACAGTCAGTACAGTAGTTCTACAGACCAGTCACACTATACAGTCAGTACAGTAGTTCTACAGACCAGTCACACTATACAGTCAGTACAGTAGTTCTACAGACCAGTCACACTATACAGTCAGTACAGTAGTTCTACAGACCAGTCACACTATACAGTCAGTACAGTAGTCCTATAGACCAGTCACACTATACAGTCAGTACAGTAGTCCTACAGACCAGTCACACTATACAGTCAGTACAGTAGTCCTACAGACCAGTCACACTATACAGTCAGTACAGTAGTCCTACAGCCCAGTCACACTATACAGTCAGTACAGTAGTCCTACAGCCCAGTCACACTATACAGTCAGTACAGTAGTTCTATAGCCCAGTCACAACATACAGTCAGTACAGTAGTCCTACAGACCAGTCACACTATACAGTCAGTACAGTAGTTATACAGCCCAGTCACACTATACAGTCAGTACAGTAGTCCTACAGCCCAGTCACACTATACAGTCAGTACAGTAGTCCTACAGCCCAGTCACACTATACAGTCAGTACAGTAGTTATACAGACCAGTCACACTATACAGTCAGTACAGTAGTCCTACAGACCAGTCACACTATACAGTCAGTACAGTAGTTATACAGACCAGTCACACTATACAGTCAGTACAGTAGTCCTACAGACCAGTCACACTATACAGTCAGTACAGTAGTCCTACAGACCAGTCACACTATACATCCCACTGGGCACAGACGTCAATTGCAAGTCAATTTTTTGATTTACATTTGTTTGCGTTGTCAACTAACGTGAATTGAACGTGAAATTATTAAACAATGTCACCATGACTTTGGATTAGGTTAAAAGTTTGTTGGGAAAAATATGAAATTCGCTTACATGAATGACTCTTTGCAAATCCAGTTAACTTTCCACGTTGTTTCAATGTCATCACATTCAACATTTTTGAAGGAAATGATGTGGAAACAACGTTGATTCAAGCCGTTTTTGCCCCGTGGGCGGATTGGTGGCTAAAACACCTCAATAGCCAAACGTTTAGTGCTTCAGTGCTGGCTGCTGCTCTGCTATTAAAAGGTTGGCTTCAAATGCTGTCTTTGGTATTTGCAGAGAGATTGACAGCGTCTTTTAAAACGCAGGTCAAGTACGTTGAGCGTTTACGAAAACTACACAAGGCGATCTTTGGCACGGCGACAACAATCACTGCCATAGCTTTGTTCACATCCAGGTCCTGTGGAATGCCTCGAAAATAATAAAACCCCCAAACTATCTGAGCAGTCGAGAGCTCTATCAATGGTTTTAATGAAAAAAGGCCCTTACTGGCAGGAAAACGATTGGTATTAAAACAAGTTAAATAGTTAATAGCATTTGGCGAACAATTATGCCTACAGCAAAGTATGAGTTGCATCAGTAGTTAGGTTTTTATAAGCCTAAACCCCAGTAACACTATAATCCGTTGGCATCCGCCCCGTTCCTACCCTACAGATAGAAACACGTCAGAACATTAGGGTGAGCTGGTCAAAGAAGTGGCTCTGTGAGAAAACGCCCAACTGCAGAACAACACACCAACAACGTCCATGACAGCTTGGGGTGAAAGGTGGCCGGGTCAGCCAAAGTACAGCCGTAGTTGGTCTGGTTCCTACGCTACAGTGAGGGAGAAACTCCAGAAAGTAGAGCCACACATGGTCACATGGTCGGAGGTTGTAAGGTATACACAGCTGAGCTCTACAGACCATAACTCTGACACTGGAACACCACAAGCAAACTGACACCGTTTGTAACCACTGGCAACATATATACTCACCACAAGAAGCCCTGTGAATCCCCCACAAGTCGTCTCATTCTCGGTTCCAGGGATCTTGATTCCATCTGTAGGCAAAAACGAAATGTAAAAAAGAGGGAAAACGTCACATATTTGTCTGGTTTTACAGTAACACAGTGCCAATGGCCAACGCACCAACAGTATTGGGTAACAGCACTATACTGCATATGTGCTTAATTCTGCACATTGAAATGTATTCAGCTGGGGTCTTTCTGGCAGATTTGTGGTGAACTAAATAAGCTAAAGGGGACGGGGCTGGAATGGGATTGGAACCCACAACCCACAGGACCAGGGTCCAGAGCTACTACCATTTCACTAAAGAGCAGAGCACAACCGCTTGACAACCACGGGTGGATGACGGTGGAACTGTGCCTTCCACCAATATCACCTTCAGACCTGTGTTCAGAAGTCTGGGCTTGATTCAGCATGTGACTATTACATTGGTTCCATTGTCCAATCAAGCAGCGATAAGATTTCCAATGCTATCTGAAGGTCTGGTCACTACCGACACCAAAGTATCACAACCCACTGAAATGATGTTAACCCCTTTCATAGGTCTTGTGTCATTCAGGGACACATAGGCAAAACACATTGTCAATAAGAAGCTTTGCTTCAGTCATAGTTATAAGGGTATATACTCCAAAAGGAACATACACACACACACACACACACACACAATCCACATTTCAAATCCCAACAAACATTTCACTGATTGACTGGCTGGTTCTCTGAACAGAACTGACTGGTTGGTTCTCTGAACAGGGCTGACTGGCTGGTTCTCTGAACAGGGCTGACTGGCTGGTTCTCTGAACAGGGCTGACTGGCTGGTTCTCTGAACAGGGCTGACTGGCTGGTTCTCTGAACAGGGCTGACTGGCTGGTGCTCTGAACAGGGCTGACTGTCTGGTTCTCTGAACAGGGCTGACTGTCTGGTTCTCTGAACAGGACGTGATCACAGAGGAGACCTTACACTCCACCCAGTCCTCCTCTACTCCCCACGTCAGAACACAGTGTTTTAATAAACAACAGTGAAGCATGTCTTTCCTTTACTTGTAATTAGGGCTCTGTCTATCTAATCCCTCCCCAACAAATCTCACAAATGAGAAACACAACCTGGAGTCCATTTATTTTCGGTGCATGGATGGATGGGTGTCATTTAGAGAGGGAGGCGGAGAGAGAGAGGGAGGCAGAGAGAGAGAGAGGGAGGCAGAGCGAGAGAGAGAGAGAAAGAGAGGGAGGCAGAGAGGGAGAGAGAGAGAGAGAGAGAGAGGGAGGCAGAGAGAGAGAGAGAGGGAGGCAGAGAAAGAGGGAGGCAGACAGAAAGAGAGAGAGAGAGAAAGAGGCAGAGAGAGAGGCAGAGAGGGAGGCAGAGAGAGAGAGGGAGGCAGAGTGAGAGGGAGGCAGAGAGAGGGAGGCAGAGAGAAAGAGGCAGAGAGAGGGAGGCAGAGGGAGAGAGAGAGAGAGAGAGGCAGAGAGAGAGGGAGTCAGAGGGAGAGAGAGGGAGGCAGAGAGAGAGAGAGGGAGAGGGAGGCAGAGAGAGAGAGAGGGAGAGGGAGGCAGAGAGAGAGAGAGAGAGAGAGAGAGAGAGAGAGACTCCACTGGCTCTCACAAACACACACTTTTTACAATAAAAATACCAAATGTGGAGAGTCACTTCTCTGTTTCGACAGGGGAGTTTGGGGCAAACCATTTGGCCAGAGCCAGGGTTCTATATTTAGAATATCTCCTAAAATGAAAAGCGCGTTGAAAGACTGGCCTGGGAGAAGGCTTTCTCCTCCCCATTGGTGACTTCAGTGGTCCGGTCTGCGTCACTTGTGACGAAATACTCACCATATAACATCTCTCCTCAGATACTCCCAGTATATCAGGAAGTAGAGCCAATATCATGTCCGTACCTAATGGCTCCACATTCCAGACCCCAATCCAAATCACTGTTTCAGTGAAAAATAAGGCCCTTCAGACTGTCATTCTAACTTAAAGAGTTGAGGATGTATTATGGGTCAAACCAGCATTCACAATGTTATTTTTCCAACAGGAAAAGCCTGGTGTTGGCATACTCAAATCAAGTGTTTCTGACATGTAATGGTAGCAACAATAGTCAATGCTGAAATAATGTGTCAAAGAGGGGGTGCTTATATTTGTCCTGTTTACACATGTTCAGGTGTGTTACCTGTACAAGTGTGTGGTGAAATGGAAATGTGTTTTTTGCATATCCCAGTCCCCCGGAGACACCTAGGAGAGAGGGGTCACAGCATGGGATCAGCCATTTAGGGTTCAGTACATTGCGAAAGGACAGTCGGCTCAGGGATTCAAACTGGTAACCTTCCAGTTTCTGGCCCAACACTCTAACTGCTGTGTGTGTGTGTGTGTGTGTGTGTGTGTGTGTATCTGTTCTTGTCTATCCTTCTCCCTGTGTGTGTGTGTGTGTGTGTGTGTGTGTGTGTGTGTGTGTGTGTGTGTGTATCTGTTCTTGTCTATCCTTCTCCCTGTCTGTGTGTGGCAGGCTGAGGAGGTAATGGGGAAACAGTCCTAACCAACTCTAAGCTCTCGTCTAAAGCAGGAACCTATCCTTTACTGTAACTTAAACAGACTGATAAACACAGATGATGTCAGGCATTACACCCCGAAGAAACCGTCACGGAAGGGTGGGAGACCGCCGACAGGACAGGTAACCACATGGCGACAGAGGAGAAATGCCAACGATATCCGCAGTTTGAGAGAAGAGAGAGGGTGAGAGAGAGTTGAGAGAGAATGATAACATGTTTCTTCAGTGAACAGCACCCTCTAGAGCAGTACCCTCCACCCTTCATACCCTGCATCTCCCTGTCCCTCTACCCTCCACACTGCATCTCCCTGTCCCTCTACCCTCCACCCTGCATCTCCCTGTCCCTCTACCCTCCACCCTGCATCTCTCTGTCCCTCTACCCTCCACCCTGCATCTCCCTGTCCCTCTACCCTCCACCCTGCATCTCTCTGTCCCTCTACCCTCCACCCTGCATCTCTCTGTCCCTCTACCCTCCACCCTGCATCTCTCTGTCCCTGTACCCTCTACCCTCCACCCTGCATATCTCTGTCCCTCTACCGTCTACCCTCCACCCTGCATCTCCCTGTCCCTCTACCCTCCACCCTGCATCTCACTGTCCCTCTACTCTCCACCCTGCATCTCTCTGTCCCTCTACCCTCCACCCTGCATCTCCCTGTCCCCCTACCCTCCACCCTGCATCTCCCTGTCCCTCCACCCTGCATCTCCCTGTCCCTCTACCCTCCACCCTGCATCTCCCTGTCCCTCTACCCTGCATCTCCCTGTCCCTCTACCCTTCATACCCTGTCCCTCTACCCTTCATACCCTGCATCTCCCTGTCCCTCCACCCTGCATCTCCCTGTCCCTCTACCCTTCACACCCTGCATCTCTCTGTCCCTCCACCCTCCATCTTTGAGGAAAAGATTATGATTATTAGAAAGCAAATTACGGACTCCTCTTTAAATCTGCGTATTCCTTCAAAGCTCAGTTGTCTTGAGTCTGCACAACTCTGCCAGGACCTAGGATCAAGAGAGACGCTCAAGTATTTTAGTACTATATCTCTTGACACAATGATGAAAATAATTATGGCCTCTAAACCTTCAAGCTGCATACTGGACCCGATTCCAACTAAACTACTGAAAGAGCTGCTTCCTGTGCTTGGCCCTCCTATGTTGAACATAATAAACGGCTCTCTATCCACCGGATGTGTACCAAACTCACTAAAAGTGGCAGTAATAAAGTCTTTCTTAAAAAATCCTAACCTTGACTCAGAAAATATTAAAAACTATCGGCCTATTTCGAATCTTCCATTCCGCTCAACAAAAATTGAAAAGGCTGTGGTGCAGCAACTCACTGCCTTCCTGAAGACAAACAATGTATACGAAATGCTTCAGTCTGGTTTTATACCCCATCATAGCACTGAGACTGTACTTGTGAAGGTGGTAAATGACCTTTTAATGGCATCAGACCGAGGCTCTGCATCTGTCCTCGTGCTCCTAGACTACCTGGCATGAGGACTCCTTGCTGTCCCCAGTCCACCTGGCCGTGCTGCTGCTTCAGTTTCAACTGTTCTGCCTGCGGCTATGGAATCCTGACCTGAGGCACAATGCATTGTACTACAGTAAAGACTTAAACCAGCTGAAGGCCGACACATAAACCAAACCATGAACACAACACAGTCAGTTTGACTTTTTCCTCTCTTCTATTGTTCCATGCCATTATTCCATTATTCCAGTTATAAAACTGGACATGGTGGTGTTGCAACATGTATTCTGGAAATTAGTAGCAAGTTGGAAATCCATATTTTGATGAGCTTTTTAGACGTTCCCAACGTTTTTATCCATGTTTTCCATTGCATGTGACCCATGCACTTAAAGTAGCACTTAATCCAGCTGGCATAAGACCTGGAATTGGGCTCTTGGTATAAACTAAAGCAAAAAGAAAATGTGACCTTTTTCAAAATGACAAAATATATATTTGAAAGAACTGAATTAGAGTAAGGGCTCAATTCAATCAAATACTACCACTACTACCACCAGTAATACTACTACTACTACTACTACTACTACCACCAGTAATACTACTACTACTACTACTACCACCAGTAATACTACTACTACCAGCAATACTACTACTACCCGTAATACTACTACTACTATTACTACCACCCGTAATACTACTACTACCACTACTACTACTACTACTACCACTACTACTACCACTACTACCAGTAATACTACTACTACTACTACTACTACTACTACTACTACTATTGCTATTACTACCAGTACTACTGTTAATACTACTACTACCCCTACTACTACTACTACTACTGCCAATACTACTACTACCACCACTACTACTACTACCAGTACTACTACTACTACTGCCAATACTACTACTACCACCACTACTACTACTACTACCAGTAATACTACTACTACTGCCAATACTACTACTTCCACTACTACTGCCAATACTACTACTACTACTACTGATAATACTACTATTACCACCACTACTACTACCAGCAATACTACTACAACCACTACTACTACCGGTAATACTACTACTACTACTACCACTACTACTATTATTACCAGTAATACTACTACTGCCACCACTACTACTGCTAATACTAATACTACTACCACTACTACTACTACCACTACTACCAGTAATACTACTACTACCACTACTACTGCTAATACTACTACCATTACTACCAGTAATACTACTACTACGCACTACTACTACCAGTAATACTACTACTACCACTACTACTGCTACTACTACTACTACTACCACCAGTAATACTATTACTACTAACACTACTACTACCACTACTACTGCTACTACTACTACTACTACTACTACTACCACCAGTAATACTAGTACTACTAACACTACTACTACCACTACTACTAATACTATCACTACTAATACTGCTACCACTACCACTACTAATACTACTACTAATACTACTACCACCACTACTACTACTAACACTACTAATACTACTACTACTAGTAATACTACTAATACTACTACCACTATTACTACTACTAATACTACTAATACTACTACTAATACTACTAATACTACTACTAATACTACTACTAATACTACTACTACTATACCGTGTGGTTCAGTTGGTAGCGCATAGCTCTTGCAACATCAGGGTTGTTGGTTTGATTCCCATGGGGGAACAGTATGAAAATGAACGAACTCACTACTGTAAGTCCCTCTGGATAAGAGAGTCTGCTAAATAACTCACTACTGTAAGTCCCTCTGGATAAGAGAGTCTGCTAAATAACTCACTACTGTAAGTCCCTCTGGATAAGAGAGTCTGCTAAATAACTCACTACTGTAAGTTCCTCTGGATAAGAGAGTCTGCTAAATAACTCACTACTGTAAGTCCCTCTGGATAAGAGAGTCTGCTAAATAACTCACTACTGTAAGTCCCTCTGGATAAGAGAGTCTGCTAAATAACTCACTACTGTAAGTCCCTCTGTAAACGTCTCTAAAACGTCTCTAAAAGTAAGATCCACGCCCACTTAACTTGTAACAGCCACACAATGGTTTGACAGTATATTAGGCTATATCAAGACATTCATTCAGGAAGTCTACGGTTTTCTTTGCATTACCTCCTTGTCTAAACAACCAACCCAATACTGTACATTCAATGCATAACTTTAATGAAAACATGGTTTTAATACAGCCTCTTCACATTGCATGGCCTAACTATATGTGTTTCCTCTCCTTAACTGGAGGTCAGTGCAGTAAAGTATTAGAGCCATGTTTGTTGTTTGCTCAGCCCAGTGTACTCTGGGGGACCTGCTGTTTGACAGGTTGAACAGGGACAAGTGAAACCAGTAAAAACAGAACATAGCACCACTCTGTTTGCTTAAGAACCCAAAGAACAGATTGCCAAAACCAAATACATTGCAAGCTCAGTTGCTCTGCATTCCACCTGTCCATCAAACATTACCTGCAGAACCACCACGGGGGCAGGAGAGTAACGAGACAAAATGGAAGAGGGTTTGAGGAAGAGAATGTCATGTTTGACGCTGTCTGTGACCCTGTGTCTGTCAGTGAGCATGCACATAATCACCCCTCCACCAGTAAACCCTACCTACCCCGTAATCAACCCTATACTAGTAAACCCTACCTACCCCATAATCACCCCTCCACTAGTAAACCCTACCTACCCCATAATCACCCCTCCACCAGTAAACCCTACCTACCCCATAATCACCCCTCCAACTGTAAACCCTACCTACCCCATAATCACCCCTCCACTAGTAAACCCTACCTACCCCGTAATCACCCCTCCACTAGTAAACCCTACCTACCCCATAATCACCCCTCCACTAGTGAACCCCACCTACCCCATAATCACCCCTCCACCTGTAAACCCTACCTACCCCATAATCACCCCTCCACCAGTAAACCCTACCTACCCCGTAATCAACCCTATACTAGTAAACCCTACCTACCCCATAATCACCCCTCCACCAGTAAACCCTACCTACACCATAATCACCCCTCCACCAGTAAACCCTACCTACCCCATAATCACCCCTCCACCTGTAAACCCTACCTACCCCATAATCACCCCTCCACCTGTAAACCCTACCTACCCCATAATCACCCCTCCACCAGTAAACCCTACCTACCCCGTAATCACCCCTCCACAAGTAAACCCTACCTACCCCATAATCACCCCTCCACTAGTAAACCCTACCTACCCCATAATCACCCCTCCACTAGTAAACCCTACCTACCCCATAATCACCCCTCCACCAGTAAACCCTACCTACCCCATAATTACCCCTCCACTAGTAAACCCTACCTACTCCATAATCACCCCTCCAACTGTAAACCCTACCTACCCCATAATCACCCCTCCACCAGTAAACCCTGCCTACCCCAGAATCACTGCCGGTTCCTTCATGCTAGTTGTGGAAAAAGTACTCAATTGTCATTAGAGGTCGACCGATTAATTAGGGCTGATTTCAAGTTTTCATAACAATCGGAAATCGCAATTTTTTTACATCTTTATTTCATCTTTATTTAACGAGGCAAGACAGTTAAGAACACATTATTATTTTCAATGACGGCCTAGGAACAGTGGGTTAACTGCCTCGTTCAGGGGAAGAATGACAGATTTTTACCTTGACAGCTCGGGGGATTCAATCTTGCAACCTTACAGCGCTCTACAACGCTCTAACTAACTACCTGATTACATTGCACTCCACGAGGAGCCTGCCTGTTACGCGAATGCAGTAAGCCAAGGTAAGTTGCTAGCTAGCATTAAACTTATCTTATAAAAAACAATCAATCAATCATAATCACTAGTTAACTACACATGGTTGATGATATTACTAGTTTATCTAGCGTGTCCTGCGTTGTATATAATCGATGCGGTGCGTATCGTTGCTCCAATGTGTACCTAACCATAAACATCAATGCCTTTCTTAAAATCAATACACAGAAGTATATATTTTTAAACCTGCATATTTACTTAAAAGAAATCCGGGTTAGCAGGCAATATTAACCAGGTGAAATTGTGTCACTTCTCTTGCGTTCATTGCACGCAGAGTCAGGGTATATGCAACAGTTGGGCCTCCTAATTTGCCAGAATTTTACGTAATTATGACATAACATTGAAGGTTGTGCAATGTAACAGGAATATTTAGACTGATGGATGCCACCCGTTTATATAAAATACGGAACAGTTCCGTATTTCACTGAAATAATAAACGTTTTGTTTTCGAGGTGATAGTTTCCGGATTCGGCCATATTAATGACCAAAGGCTCGTATTTCTGTGTGTTATCATGTTATAACTAAGTCTATGATTTGATAGAGCAGTCTGACTGAGCGATGGTACGCAGCAGCAGGCTTGTAAGCATTCATTCAAACAGCATTTTCGTGCGTTTGCCAGCAGCTGTTTATGACTTCAAGCCTATCAACTCCCGAGATTAGGCTGGTGTAACCGATGTGAAATGGCCAGCTAGTTAACGGGGTGAGCGCTAATAGTGTTTCAAACGTCACTCGCTCTGAGACTTGGAGTGGTTGTTTCCCTTGCTCTGCATGGGTAACGCTGCTTCGAGGGTGGCTGTTGTCGTTGTGTTCCTGGTTCGAGCCCAGGGAGGAGCGAGGAGAGGGACGGAAGCTATACTGTTAGACTGGCAATACTAAAGTGCCTATAAGAACATCCAATAGTCAAAAGTTTATGAAATACAAATGGTATAGAGGGAAATAGTCCTATAATTCCTATAATAACTACAACCTAAAACTTCTTACCTGGGAATATTGAAGACTCATGTTAAAAGGAACCACCAGCTTTCATATGTTCTCATGTTCTGAGCAAGGAACTTAAACGTTAGCTTTCTTACATGGCACATATTTTACATGGCACATATTGCACTTTTACTTTCTTCTCCATCACTTTGTTTTTGCATTATTTAAACCAAATTGAACATGTTTCATTATTTATTTGAGGCTAAATTGATTTTATTGATATATTATATTAAGTTAAAATAAGTGTTCATTCAGTATTTTTGTAATTGTCATTATTACAAATAAATAAAAATAAATCGGGCGATTAATCGGTCTCGGCTTTTTTTTGGTCCTCCAATAATCGGTATCGGTGTTGAAAAATCATAATCGGTCAACCTCTAATTGTCATACTTGAGTAAAAGTAAAGAAACCTTAATAAAAAATGACTCAATTAAAAGTGAAAGACACCCAGTAAAAAACTACTTGAGTAAAAGTCGAAAACTATTTGGTTTTAAATACACTTAGTATCAAAAGTCTAAGTAAAAGTATAAATCATTTCACATTCCTTATATTAAGAAAACCAGACAGAATGAGTTTTTTATTTATTTATTTATAGATAGCCGGGGCACACTACAACACTCGAAGCACATGTGTTTAGTGAGTCCGCCAGATCAGAGGCAGTATGGATGACCAGGGATGTTCTCTTGATAAGTGTGTGAATTAGGCAATTTTCCTGTCCTGCTGAGCACTCAAAATGTAACAAGTACTCTTGGGTGTCAGAGAAAATGTATGGAGTAAAAAGTACATACCTTTCTTTAGGAATGTAGTGGAGGAAAAGTTGTCAAAAATATAAATAGTCAAGTCAAGTACGGATACCCCCAAAACCTACTTAAGTAGTACTTTCAAGAATTTTTCCTGAAGTACTTTACACCACTGTTTGATGATGTGCTGCTTCATGTGCTGCTAAGTGGACCTACGACACACAGCCACGGCCAAGGTGTTATACACACTCTCCATAAATGTCTTGATGAATTCTGCCTTGATGACTGACGAGCCAGAGACAATGGAAACTTCAACTGACTGATTGATGGGATTCTAGGCCCCCTATCCCTGCCTGATCTGCTATAAAGTTATCATTCAATGTTCAGATAAACTAGTTGTTATACTAGCAAGTGTCTGTCTTTTATCCTTAATAAAGCTATTAGCACCCCCTCCCAAACCACCGCAGAAGGCAGTGGTACAATCCAATGTGATTTGTATGTGTTGGAGAAGAGGGGGTGCTCATATAAACAAGCATGAAAGGGGGCCCCTCTACTCAGCCCAGCGAGGTCGAGATGCGCTTCAGTGGGCCAAGCTTTTGTTGTCACTCCAGTTCACAAACCTTTTAGCCAGAGAAAGGGGGCTGATTCTCTCGGTGTGTGCAGGCCCAAATGATGCCATAAAATGTGTGCCTGCCTGGGTGAAAAGCGCTTCAGCAGTGCTTTCAAGTGATTTAGAAGGGTGTGTGTGAGATAGAGAGAGAGAGAGAGAGCAAGACAGAAGGGGATTGAGAGAGATAAAGTGAGAAAGAGAGAGAGTGAGGGAGAAGGAGAGAGATTTAAATGTGATTCCAGAGAACACCAGAGGAACCAGAGATGACAGGGTGAATAATACCAAGGCAGTGATCGTCTCTCTATAGTATGTATTTAAAAAACTGCTCTCCCACTCCAAGAGTGCTGGAGGTTGAAAAACAACAACAGGAAGGAATAAAATACGTTTTCACGTGTTCAGGGTTCTGGGTCAATTTGGTGTAGTGATGTTTTACTGTCAGTCCTTGGTCAAATAAACAGCACTCTGTCCTGTCAGGCCGTGGTCATATAAACAGCGCTCTGTCCTGTCAGGACTTGGTCAAATAAACAGCACTCTGTCCTGTCAGGCCTTGGTCAGATAAACAGCACTCTGTCCTGTCAGGCCTCGGTCATATAAACAGCACTCTGTCCTGTCAGGCCTTGGTCATATAAACAGCACTCTGTCCTGTCAGGACTTGGTCAAATAAACAGCACTCTGTCCTGTCAGGCCTTGGTCAGATAAACAGCACTCTGTCCTGTCTTTACTGTCAGGCCTTGGTCATATAAACAGCGCTCTGTCCTGTCAGGACTTGGTCAAATAAACAGCACTCTGTCCTGTCAGGCCTTGGTCAGATAAACAGCACTCTGTCCTGTCTTTACTGTCAGGCCTTGGTCATATAAACAGCACTCTGTCCTGTCAGGCCTTGGTCATATAAACAGCACTCTGTCCTGTCAGGCCTTGGTCATATAAACAGCACTCTGTCCTGTCAGGCCTCGGTCATATAAACAGCACTCTGTCCTGTCATTCCTCGGTCATATAAACAGCACTCTGTCCTGTCAGGCCTTGGTCATATAAACAGCACTCTGTCCTGTCAGGCCTTGGTCAGATAAACAGCACCCTGTCCTGTCAGGCCTTGGTCATATAAACAGCACTCTGTCCTGTCAGGCCTTGGTCAGATAAACAGCACCCTGTCCTGTCAGGCCTTGGTCAGATAAACAGCACTTTGTTCTGTCAGGCCTTGGTCAGATAAACAGCACTCTGTCCTGTCTTTATTGTCAGGCCTCGGTCAGATAAACAGCACTCTGTCCTGTCTTTACTGTCAGGGCTCGGTCAGATAAACAGCACTCTGTCCTGTCAGGCCTTGGTCAGAAAAACAGCACTCTGTCCTGTCAAGCCTTGGTCAGATAAACAGCACTCTGTCCTGTCTTTACTGTCAGGCCTCGGTCAGATAAACAGCACTCTGTCCTGTCAGGCCTCGGTCAGATAAAAAGCACTCTGTCCTGTCTTTACTGTCACGCCTCGGTCAGATAAACAGCACTCTGTCCTGTCTTTACTGTTAGGCCTTGGTCAGATAAACAGCACTCTGTCCTGTCTTTACTGTCAGGCCTCGGTCAGATAAACAGCACTCTGTCCTGTCAGGCCTTGGTCAGATAAACAGCACTCTGTCCTGTCAGGCCTCAGTCAGATAAACAGCACTCTGTCCTGTCAGGCCTTGGTCAGATAAACAGCACTCTGTCCTGTCAGGCCTCGGTCAGATAAACAGCACTCTGTCCTGTCAGGCCTCGGTCAGATAAACAGCACTCTTCATGGTATAAGGTGAGTTTCTGCTTCCGAAGAGGCTGACCTCACCTCAATTCAAGTTCTCACGCAAGGATGAGCAAGCAGAAAAAACACAACTTCCTCTTCAGGGTGACGAGGCATAAGATACACCAATCACGTAGCAGCACAACAGGAAAGAACAAAGCAGCCATTTAAGACCGAAAATTAATCTTGGTACTAAGAAATGCTATTTCCTCATGGGAATTCCAGTAAAACATTGCAGAACCTGTCAACCTGTGACCAATCACAATCGGAAAACATCCCTGTTATGGGAAAAAATGGACATTAAGATTCTGTGCAACAACTATCACAACTGACATGCATAGATAGCCTAGCTCCTTAACACGTTACAAAATGCCAGAACCCGTGTGAGCTGTTTGACAGGCAAGGCCCTGTGAGTGTGAGCCTTGCTACATGCTCCAGAATAAGCACGTCAGCGAAGTGAGTAGGCAATAATTCCGCAATGACACAATGCCAGTGTATGGAATTGTGCAGGGCCATACCATCATTGAGTCATCTCGTCAATGGGAACCTAATAAGCATGAGAACCTGACAATGTCAACAAAGAGATGCTGCCAAAACAGGCTCAGTCCGGTTCCCTCCAAATCACATCACTAATGCTATGTCCCAAATGGCACCCTATTCCCTATATAGTGCACTAATTTTGACCAGAGCTATATGGAACCTGGTCTAAAGTAGTGCACTATATATACAACATGGTGCCATAGAGAATGCAGTAACAGTCTCAGCCATCAGGAAGACATTCCAGTTATTTTTCCTTTACTATTTCTGTTCTATAGGCCTGCTGCCCACCGTCTCTCTCACTCTCAGATTACATTGTCAATGTGTCTGCTTTCTTTTGATTGGCTGTTTGATCAAATTTGGTTTTGAAATATATATATTTTTAAGTATCTGAGTGAGCAAGGTTGTCTATTAGTGAGGTTGTCGATTAGTGAGGTTGTCTCTCAGTGAGGTTGTCTCTCATTGAGGTTGTCTCTTATTGAGGTAGTCTCTTATTGAGGTTGTCTATTATCAAAGTTTTATCTTTGTGAGATTGTCTCTTAGTGAAGTTGTCTATTAGTGAAGTTGTCTATTAGTGAAGTTGTCTATTAGTGAGGGTGTCTATTAGTGAAGTTGTCTATTAGTGAAGTTGTCTATTAGTGATGTTGTCTATTAGTGAGGGTGTCTATTAGTGAAGTTGTCTATTAGTGAGGTTGTCTATTAGTGAGGGTGTCTATTAGTGAGGGTGTCTATTAGTGAGGGTGTCTATTAGTGAGGTTGTCTATTAGTGAGGTTGTCTATTAGTGAGGGTGTCTATTAGTGAAGTTGTCTCTTAGTGAGGTTATCTATTAGTGAGGGTGTCTATTAGTGAGGGTGTCTATTAGTGAGGTTGTCTATTAGTGAAGTTGTCTCTTAGTGAGGTTATCTATTAGTGAGGGTGTCTATTAGTGAAGTTGTCTATTAGTGAAGTTGTCTCTTAGTGAGGGTGTCTATTAGTGAGGTTGTCTCTTAGTGAGGTTGTCTATTAGTGAGGGTGTCTATTAGTGAGGTTGTCTATTAGTGAGGGTGTCTATTAGTGAGGGTGTCTATTAGTGAGGTTGTCTATTAGTGAAGTTGTCTCTTAGTGAGGTTATCTATTAGTGAGGGTGTCTATTAGTGAGGTTGTCTATTAGTGAAGTTGTCTCTTAGTGAGGTTGTCTCTTAGTGAGGGTGTCTATTAGTGAGGTTGTCTCTTAGTGAGGGTGTCTATTAGTGAGGGTGTCTATTAGTGAGGTTGTCTATTAGTGAAGTTGTCTCTTAGTGAGGTTATCTATTAGTGAGGGTGTCTATTAGTGAGGTTGTCTATTAGTGAAGTTGTCTCTTAGTGAAGTTGTCTCTTAGTGAGGTTATCTATTAGTGAGGTTGTCTATTAGTGAAGTTGTCTCTTAGTGAGGTTATCTATTAGTGAGGGTGTCTATTAGTGAAGTTGTCTATTAGTGAAGTTGTCTCTTAGTGAGGGTGTCTATTAGTGAGGTTGTCTCTTAGTGAAGTTGTCTATTAGTGAAGTTGTCTCTTAGTGAGGTTGTCTATTAGTGAGGGTGTCTATTACTGAAGTTGTCTATTAGTGAAGTTGTCTATTAGTGAAGTTGTCTATTAGTGAAGTTGTCTATTAGTGAGGTTGTCTATTAGTGAGGGTGTCTATTAGTGAGGGTGTCTATTAGTGAAGTTGTCTATTAGTGAGGTTGTCTATTAGTGAAGTTGTCTATTAGTGAAGTTGTCTATTAGTGAGGTTGTCTATTAGTGAAGTTGTCTATTAGTGAGGGTGTCTATTAGTGAGGGTGTCTATTAGTGAAGTTGTCTATTAGTGAGGTTGTCTATTAGTGAAGTTGTCTATTAGTGAGGGTGTCTATTAGTGAAGTTGTCTCTTAGTGAAGTTGTCTATTAGTGAAGTTGTCTATTAGTGAGGGTGTCTATTAGTGAGGGTGTCTATTAGTGAGGGTGTCTATTAGTGAGGGTGTCTATTAGTGAGGGTGTCTATTAGTGAGGTTGTCTATTAGTGAGGGTGTCTATTAGTGAGGTTGTCTATTAGTGAGGGTGTCTATTAGTGAGGGTGTCTATTAGTGAAGTTGTCTATTAGTGAAGTTGTCTATTAATGAAGTTGTCTATTAGTGAGGTTGTCTATTAGTGAGGTTGTCTCTTAGTGAGGTTGTCTATTAGTGAGGGTGTCTATTAGTGAAGTTGTCTATTAGTGAAGTTGTCTATTAGTGAGGGTGTATATTAGTGAGGGTGTCTATTAGTGAGGGTGTCTATTAGTGAGGGTGTCTATTAGTGAGGGTGTCTATTAGTGAAGTTGTCTATTAGTGAGGGTGTCTATTAGTGAGGGTGTCTATTAGTGAGGGTGTCTATTAGTGAAGTTGTCTATTAGTGAGGGTGTCTATTAGTGAGGGTGTCTATTAGTGAGGGTGTCTATAAGTGAGGGTGTCTATTAGTGAGGTTGTATATTAGTGAGGGTGTCTATTAGTGAGGGTGTCTATTAGTGAGGTTGTCTATTAGTGAGGTTGTCTATTAGTGAGGGTGTCTATTAGTGAAGTTGTCTATTAGTGAAGTTGTCTATTAGTGAAGTTGTCTATTAGTGAGGTTGTCTATTAGTGAGGTTGTCTCTTAGTGAGGTTGTCTATTAGTGAGGGTGTCTATTAGTGAAGTTGTCTATTAGTGAAGTTGTCTATTAGTGAAGTTGTCTCTTAGTGAGGGTGTCTATTAGTGAGGTTGTCTCTTAGTGAAGTTGTCTATTAGTGAAGTTGTCTCTTAGTGAGGTTGTCTATTAGTGAGGGTGTCTATTACTGAAGTTGTCTATTAGTGAAGTTGTCTATTAGTGAAGTTGTCTATTAGTGAAGTTGTCTATTAGTGAGGTTGTCTATTAGTGAGGGTGTCTATTAGTGAGGGTGTCTATTAGTGAAGTTGTCTATTAGTGAGGTTGTCTATTAGTGAAGTTGTCTATTAGTGAAGTTGTCTATTAGTGAGGTTGTCTATTAGTGAAGTTGTCTATTAGTGAGGGTGTCTATTAGTGAGGGTGTCTATTAGTGAAGTTGTCTATTAGTGAGGTTGTCTATTAGTGAAGTTGTCTATTAGTGAGGGTGTCTATTAGTGAAGTTGTCTCTTAGTGAAGTTGTCTATTAGTGAAGTTGTCTATTAGTGAGGGTGTCTATTAGTGAGGGTGTCTATTAGTGAGGGTGTCTATTAGTGAGGGTGTCTATTAGTGAGGGTGTCTATTAGTGAGGTTGTCTATTAGTGAGGGTGTCTATTAGTGAGGTTGTCTATTAGTGAGGGTGTCTATTAGTGAGGGTGTCTATTAGTGAAGTTGTCTATTAGTGAAGTTGTCTATTAATGAAGTTGTCTATTAGTGAGGTTGTCTATTAGTGAGGTTGTCTCTTAGTGAGGTTGTCTATTAGTGAGGGTGTCTATTAGTGAAGTTGTCTATTAGTGAAGTTGTCTATTAGTGAGGGTGTATATTAGTGAGGGTGTCTATTAGTGAGGGTGTCTATTAGTGAGGGTGTCTATTAGTGAGGGTGTCTATTAGTGAAGTTGTCTATTAGTGAGGGTGTCTATTAGTGAGGGTGTCTATTAGTGAGGGTGTCTATTAGTGAAGTTGTCTATTAGTGAGGGTGTCTATTAGTGAGGGTGTCTATTAGTGAGGGTGTCTATAAGTGAGGGTGTCTATTAGTGAGGTTGTATATTAGTGAGGGTGTCTATTAGTGAGGGTGTCTATTAGTGAGGTTGTCTATTAGTGAGGTTGTCTATTAGTGAGGGTGTCTATTAGTGAAGTTGTCTATTAGTGAAGTTGTCTATTAGTGAAGTTGTCTATTAGTGAGGTTGTCTATTAGTGAGGTTGTCTCTTAGTGAGGTTGTCTATTAGTGAGGGTGTCTATTAGTGAAGTTGTCTATTAGTGAAGTTGTCTATTAGTGAGGGTGTCTATTAGTGAGGGTGTCTATTAGTGAAGTTATCTATTAGTGAGGGTGTCTATTAGTGAAGTTGTCTATTAGTGAGGTTGTCTATTAGTGAGGTTGTCTATTAGTGAAGTTGTCTATTAGTGCGGGTGTCTATTAGTGAAGTTGTCTATTAGTGAGGGTGTCTATTAGTGAGGGTGTCTATTAGTGAGGGTGTCTATTAGTGAAGTTGTCTATTAGTGAGGGTGTCTATTAGTGAGGGTGTCTATTAGTGAGGGTGTCTATTAGTGAGGTTGTCTATTAGTGAGGGTGTCTATTAGTGAGGGTGTCTATTAGTGAGGTTGTCTATTAGTGAGGTTGTCTATTAGTGAGGGTGTCTATTAGTGAAGTTGTCTATTAGTGAAGTTGTCTATTAGTGAAGTTGTCTATTAGTGAGGTTGTCTATTAGTGAGGTTGTCTCTTAGTGAGGTTGTCTATTAGTGAGGGTGTCTATTAGTGAAGTTGTCTATTAGTGAAGTTGTCTATTAGTGAGGGTGTCTATTAGTGAAGTTGTCTATTAGTGAGGGTGTCTATTAGTGAAGTTATCTATTAGTGAAGTTGTCTATTAGTGAGGGTGTCTATTAGTGAAGTTGTCTATTAGTGAGGGTGTCTATTAGTGAAGTTGTCTATTAGTGAGGTTGTCTATTAGTGAAGTTGTCTATTAGTGAGGGTGTCTATTAGTGAAGTTGTCTATTAGTGAGGGTGTCTATTAGTGAAGTTGTCTATTAGTGAGGGTGTCTATTAGTGAAGTTGTCTATTAGTGAGGTTGTCTATTAGTGAGGTTGTCTATTAGTGAGGTTGTCTATTAGTGAAGTTGTCTATTAGTGAGGTTGTCTATTAGTGAAGTTGTCTATTAGTGAGGGTGTCTATTAGTGAAGTTGTCTATTAGTGAGGGTGTCTATTAGTGAAGTTGTCTATTAGTGAGGGTGTCTATTAGTGAAGTTGTCTATTAGTGAGGGTGTCTATTAGTGAAGTTGTCTATTAGTGAGGGTGTCTATTAGTGAAGTTGTCTATTAGTGAGGTTGTCTATTAGTGAGGTTGTCTATTAGTGAGATTGTCTATTAGTGAAGTTGTCTATTAGTGAGGTTGTCTATTAGTGAAGTTGTCTATTAGTGAGGGTGTCTATTAGTGAAGTTGTCTATTAGTGAGGGTGTCTATTAGTGAAGTTGTCTATTAGTGAGGTTGTCTATTAGTGAGGTTGTCTATTAGTGAGGGTGTCTATTAGTGAAGTTGTCTATTAGTGAGGGTGTCTATTAGTGAAGTTGTCTATTAGTGAGGGTGTCTATTAGTGAGGTTGTCTATTAGTGAAGTTGTCTATTAGTGAGGTTGTCTATTAGTGAAGTTGTCTATTAGTGAGGGTGTCTATTAGTGAAGTTGTCTATTAGTGAGGGTGTCTATTAGTTAAGTTGTCTATTAGTGAAGTTGTCTATTAGTGAGGTTGTCTATTAGTGAAGTTGTCTATTAGTGAAGTTGTCTATTAGTGAAGTTGTCTATTAGTGAGAGTGTCTATTAGTGAGGGTGTCTCTTAGTGAAGTTGTCTATTAGTGAGGGTGTCTATTAGTGAAGTTGTCTATTAGTGAGGGTGTCTATTAGTGAGGGTGTCTCTTAGTGAAGTTGTCTATTAGTGAGGGTGTCTATTAGTGAAGTTGTCTATTAGTGAGGGTGTCTATTAGTGAGGGTGACTCTTAGTGAGGTTGTCTATTAGTGAGGTTGTCTATTAGTGAGGTTGTCTATTAGTGAAGTTGTCTATTAGTGAGGGTGTCTATTAGTGAGGTTGTCTATTAGTGAGGGTGTCTATTAGTGAGGGTGTCTATTAGTGAGGTTGTCTATTAGTGAGGTTGTCTCTTAGTGAGGTTGTCTATTAGTGAGGGTGTCTATTAGTGAAGTTGTCTATTAGTGAGGGTGTCTATTAGTGAGGGTGTCTATTAGTGAGGTTGTCTATTAGGGAGGTTGTCTATTAGGGAGGTTGTCTATTATCTCAGGCCTATCAATTACTGAAGCACACACTGAAGAAGTGGTAGGCCTCCAGCAGACAGGAAGTCAGACAGCAAGGTTCTGGGAGAGTAAGTTGGTGGGTGGTGGGGGGACAGAGGAGGAGGGGTGGTGGGAGGAGGAGGGTTGAGGCAGTGTTCTAGAAGGAGGAACCGAAGGCTGTCACTATAGGAGCACAACAGACCCACACGACCGCACCTTCCCTGTTCCCATCATGCCTGCTGCCACTCTCGCTTTCAGACAGGTCTGGGGTAGGGGAGGCAGCGAGGGGTGGCTAGGGGCACCACCGCACACAACCGTCACCTCACACCAGACGTCAGGTGACAAGTCACCTGCATCTTGGATGATCAGGTACTACACCAAACAGTAGATCAAACAATCACAGTCAGAGGCAAAGGGTTCAGACCACTTCAGAAGTAAACTCCAGTAAGACCCAAGGCCCAACTTAGTATTTTTAAATGACTCAACAATATCAGAACATGCCTGGGTTTCCCCCCACAGCTGCCTGTCAGCTGCCTGCCAACTGCAGTCCTAACAGCACTAATGGCACAACAAGGAATACTGGGTCAACTAGGCTGCCCTACATACCACTGTTATCACCATTCACTAGCAACATTGTGGTTTAAGTTCCAGATAAAGTTTATGTTCTGGAGTGCTGTAGTCACCTCTGAGATGCCTTGAGGACAGAAACTGTTTCTGAACGTGTCGTACTTTACAGATCTAGGATCCAAATTCACCATGAGTCTGCCATGATGTTCATAAAAGTCCCTCTTGCTCAGTGGAACCCAGAAGGATATGTGACCCCCTGGTTACGTACGGTGCTGTTCTTTCAGCACCACGACTCCGCGGGCGCTCAAATGACTTGAAATAACCTTCATCAGGTTCTGTTGCCTTCGTCTAGTAGTCCTCCTCTGGTCTTATTGTAACAAATAGAAGATGATCACTTCTCACAATGGTGCTCGTTTAGTGAAGTTAGATCAAAGCTGAATCAATGTCTCGCAAGATCACATAATGATTCATTCGTATTTTACATAACAGAACCAAATATAATAGCAAATACTGTAGCATAGTAGGTCTTTAATAAATCCCACCAAAAACACCCACCTCAGTCATCTCTTATCTGAAGCTATATAGTTTTTAAAAATCCTCATGTGCCAAAACTCAACCGCACTGCCACTAGGCAGGATATATGTGTTGATTGAAACAGAAAGGCTACTAGTTAGTTAACACCATCTGCTAGAATTCCTTCACCAAACAGTATTTCAGGTAGATCTACATGCATATTCCCATGAAAATAATTGAGATCAAATGATTGGCATGCAAACGCAGTTTGGATGTTTCACCGGTAAAACGTGAAGAATTATTCTTCACAATTGACCGTGATGATGGCCTATTCTGAAATAAGGTATGCCATAACTTGGTGTTCCAGGGTATTAAAAATAGAACATGTTCTTGAAACAATATGTGTGGGCATAGACAGACGTTGCGATTGGAGGATGCATTTTATGCATAGGCCTATCCTACAATGATATTCAATTGGGTATCGACAGAAATTATGATTGTGAAATTATGACATCATAAAAACAAATGTTGCACTCCCACACCTAAAAAAATTGCAATACACCACTGGAGTTTAAGGGAAGTTGAACAGCGCACTGCTCGGATGCTGGGATTATTTTGGACGAATGCCAAAAGGTAACCTACTTTCTGTGTGACAATCAGATAAAAACATCATGACAGGTGGTGTTCATGCCACATTAAAAAGTCATCCATTTTTACTGTAAAATAAAAAGTGGAGGTTCCGTGAGGTCCTGTGAAAAAAAGGTACCGTGAAAAAACGGGACCCCTTATGGAAATCAGATGCCCAAAACAACGGATTGGTTTTGTGTGAAGCTCACCTTTAAATGGGCTCTCCAGATGATATTGAACCTTGCATTTCAGACACTTGGAGTGACAAACTTTAAAATCATGAAACATGATGTAGTAACACAGGCCTCAAATTCAGACTTCAACTGTAGGCCTAAATGCAGTTATGTAGTTCTCTAAAGTTGTCCCTATCCCGTGTCCCAGGCTATCCTACGTGACACACAAAAGGTCACACTAATACTAAGAAATAAAAGTAGTATTACAATGAATTACCTTAAATTCCTCTCAGAGTGGCTATATGATGATATGTTGTTGTTGCAACTGCACTTGATAATTGAAGCAGTCAATCAAACCAGGGGTGTTTCCAGACAGAAATATGACCTGGGTGTTCGCCAACACCCAGCTTACTTCAGGAACAAATATAATTCATGTCATGTAATTAAACCCACTGAAACCTCTAACCATCACTCCAACAATGGTGGAGATACAGGACCTAGCTGATCATGATTAGAACATGATTGGTGGTTGGTGATAAATGCAAGAGAGGTGATATATTTGTAGCATGCTCTGTTTAGATTTTTCAGAGATCATTAAATATGATTGTGATGATGTAAATGCATACATAAAGATGTTTACAGTCAGAATCCTCCATATTGAATGTGAGGACTGAACCAACAGCCTAAAGAGGCTGTGAAGATTGAACGGCCCAGTTCGTCGGACAGGGCCCACAGTAACTCTTTCATCACAGCATGTTTGCTTTCTCTCTCTTCTCTCTCTGCTCCATCTATCTACTCTGCATCACTTTTCACCTAGAAAAGGGCCAGTGTGAGGAAGAAGAGTGGAGGAGGAGGAGGAAGAAAAGGAGGAGGAGGATGAAGAAAAAGAGGAGAATGAGGATGAGGAATAAGAGGAGTAGGATGAGGAAGAAGAAGAAGAGGAGGAAAAGGAGGATGGGGAAGAAGAGGAGGAGGATGAGTAAGAAGAGGTGAAGGAGGATGAGGAAGAAGAGGAGGAGGATTAGGAAGAAGAGGAGGAAATGAAGAAGAGGAGGATGAGTAAGAAGAGGTTTGAGGAGGAGGATGAGGAAGAAGAGGATGAGAAGGAGGATGAGGAAGAAGAGGATGAGAAGGAGGATGAGGAAGAAGAGGATGAAAAGGAGGATGAGGAAGAAGGATGAGAAGGAGGATGAGGAAGAAGAGGATGAGAAGGAGGATGAGGAAGAAGAGGATGAGAAGGAGGATGAGGAAGAAGCGGATGAGAAAGAGGTTGAGGAAGAAGAGGAGGAGCAACAGGAGAAAGATGACAAGCAGGAGGAGAATGGAGATCAGCTGAGCAGCGTTGGTAGTAGAAGTAGGGTTAGAGGCGTCATGCCCATAGGGGCCACAGGGACAAATGTTTAATGACATTTGTATTTATTTTCTTCTCTGTAATACTCCTAGCCACCTAGCAACGTTATGAAGTTGTATTTAGCCCAGATAGGTTCCTAATCACCTAACCTCACATAACTAGCTGCCAAGAAGACATTTCAGGCTGTCAATCAAGTTAGAGTAGCTAGCTTGTCTAACTATCTAGGCTGGCACGCCTGCTGGCAAGGTTGGTAGACTTTAGAAAAGCAAGCAATTACTGAATAAGACTCACATTCCTTTCAATCTTTTACCCTGGACCACCTCTAGCCATCCTCACGTACGTTGTGCGCCTCAGAGCTTGGGGGTGCATGATGCCCCTGAGTAGGTTAACTGTTCACAGAGATCAAAACTCAAAAGGTGGTGGGTTCGTCCCCAGTAGGATATGATGTCAGTGACGGCCAGTCAAGGGTTTACCAAAATGTAACTTGTGGTCTCCTGTCTGATTGGTCAGGAGAAGCTCAATGTTTTCCTCTGTCAGTCCACCTCTCCTTCACAATGCTGCTTCACTCCCAGCTATCTGATCATCTTAGCCACCCACAGTGGGCCACATGGCCACCCACAGTGGGCCACATGTGGCAGGCCGGACACAGGTAATCAGGACAGTCAGAATGAGGACTGGGACGGACTGCTACTCCTCAACTCAGAGACTGTAAACTAGTGTTGCACCCTGTACAAGCACTTGGTGACAACTGCTGATGTAGGCTAAAAGTGGTTTTAGAAACATATTGTATTCATTGATTGATAGTGTAATGGAAGTGGTTCTGTGAACCACACTTGCATGATGAGTTACCTTGCATGAGACGCAAAGACTTGCGTTAGCTTCCCTGACTTAATGCACAGGCTTCAGCTCAGTGGGCTAACAGATTATAGTGGTGTGCAGGAGACCCAGGTTCAATCCCCAATTGGTTACATTAGCATCTCCTATTGTCAAGCACTACTGGGGTAGAACTCAATCTGTTGACGGTTGAGCGAGTGAAAGGTACATGTTTAGAGTAGCAAGAAAACAACTTATCATATGCATCCTATTTGAGCTAATTCAGACAACCAATGTTATCCTAATTCTTAAACCTCCTCACTTAGCCACTCAAGGAGAGCCACCAACTAACTCTCTGTCAAACCGGTTGATGGCGAAACCACTGTTTTGTTGTGGTGCACCGTTGTCATGGAGATGACCCCCCATGTGTTGCTCCCGAGCTGAGAAGAAGAACCAGAAGGCCATACAGCAGAGTTCCTCTCTAATCTGCCCCCCACTGGAGTGTGTCAGTAGTCAGGAATGCATCCTAAGTAAAGCACTGTTCCAAGGCCAAGAAAAAAGATCCCAACTAGAAGTGTAGGTGTCTCCGCAGGCCACTGTGGTGAGTGTCTCTCTGTAATCCAAAAACAACGATGGACAGAAGACCAAAAAGCTATGACAACAAGACCGGAGATGAATGAGGCTTTGAGCTTTGATACATCTCCATACATTTTAATACCCTCTGGATAATATCAAATCCAACTGAGAGACGTATAGGCCTGGTGTTGCATTGTGGGAGATTGAGTGGCCACTTTGTACTGTAAACCAGATGAAGTCCAGAGGTTCAGCTGCTCTTCTCAACAGTGGGATGGCTTTCAACTTTTCCTAAGATCCCTGAGCTCCCAAACAACAGGGGAACAAAACACAACTATCCTCTCCTTTGAACACACAGCGACATTGGACCCTAATTGAGAAAAAATAAATAATCTCATGAGGACTCAAAAATCACATGACAATGTTTGATCCTCTGTGACAAAAGCTACTGAGCTGTAGCCCGGCAGGACATGGCCCAGATTACTGGCCGCAGACTATGGGATGACCCACCTGTGGATGGTTCACATGACTGGTAGCACTAAGTACTGCAAGGCAGGGCCGTTCATACTTGACTTAACTTCAAAGATGTTGGCAATTACATTTTGAGTCTGTAGACTTAGCTAATTGGTGAACTAGGATTGGATGGTGAGGGGAGAGTAATAGCAAGGAGATGGCCGCACACACACACACACACACACACACACAAAATTGGGTCTGATGCGTCTCAACTGTGTCCTACAGTTGAAGTCGGAAGTTTACATACACTTAGGTTGGAGTCATAAAAACTCGTTTTCAACCACTCCACAAATGTCTTGTTAACAAACTATAGTTTTGGCAAGTCGGTTAGGACATCTACTTTGTGCATGACACAATTTTTCCAACAATTGTTTACAGACAGATTATTTCACTTATAATTGTCACGACACAGTCACTAAGTTGACTGTGCCTTTAAACATATTGGAAAATTCCAGAAAATGATGGCATTAGAAGCTTCTGATAGGCTACTTGACATAATTTTAGTCAATTGGAGGTGTACCTTTGGATGTATTTCAAGGTGAGAAAAGTGCAAAACAATCCCAGAACAACAGCAAAGGACCTTGTGAAGATCCTGGAGGAAACAGGTACAAAAGTATCTATACACAGTAAAAACGAGTCCTATATCGACATAACCTGAAAGGCCGCTAAGCAAGGAAGAAGCCACTGCTCCAAAACTGCCCCCAAAAAGCCTGACTACAGTTTGCAACTGCACATGGGGACAAAGATTGTACTCTTTGGAGAAATGTCCTCTGGTCTGATGAAACAAAAATAGAACTGTTTGGCCATAACAACCATCGTTATGTTTGGAGGAAAAAGGGGGAGGCTTTCAAGCCGAAGAACACCATCCCAACCGTGAAACACGGGGGTGGCAGCATCATGTTGTGGGGGTGCTTTGCTGCAGGAGGGACTGGTGCACTTCACAAAATAGATGGCATCATGAGGAAAGAAAAATATGTGGATATATTGAACCAACATCTCAAGACATCAGTTAAAGCTTGGTTGCAAATGGGTCTTCCAAATGGACAATGACCCCAAGCATACTTCCAAAGTTGTGGCAAAATGGCTTAAGGACAACAAAGTCAAGGTATTGGAGTGGCCATCACAAAACCCTGACCTCAATCCTATTTGTGGGTAGAACTGAAAAAGTGTGTGCGAGCAAGGAGGCCGACAAACCTGATTCAGTTACACCAGCTCTGTCAGGAGGAATGGGCAAAAATCACCCAACTTATTGTGGGAAGCTTTTGGAAGGCTACCAGAAATGTTTGACCCCTAGTTAAACAATTTAAAGGCAATGCTACCAAATATTAATTGAGTGAATGTAAACTTCTGACCCACTGGGAATGTGATGAAAGAAATAAAAGCTGAAATAAATCATTCTCTCAACTATTATTCTGACATTTAACATTCTTAAAATAAAGTGGAGATCCTAACTGACCTAAAACAGGGAATTTTTACTTGGATTAAATGTCAGGGATTGTGAAAACTGAGTTTAAATGTATTTGGTTAAGGTGTATGCAAACTTCCGACTTCAACTGTACATGGGAGAGAAGACAATGGTGTGTCTGTATTCACTGTGGTTCTGAGCACCTCAGGAACAGGGAAATGGGGAAACAGGGCTGCTGGATGCGGCCGGCGTGGTGAGCCCACTGTGGAACCCCCACCACTGGAGAAGGGCTCTCCTCAGACCTGTATTGTGTCAAGGAGAGTACCGCTGACCACACGCACAGTTCTCCTTCCCTGTGATTCAAGCTTTGAAGCCTCCCGGGAAGCCACAACAATAATGTGCATTGTTGTACAGTAACCATTGTCGGTGTGTGTGTGTGTGTGTGTCCTGTCTGTCTGTCTCTCTGTCTGTCTGTGTCTACAAATCATTGTGTTCTTCAAATAGTACTGTAATGTGCTAAGTATATGCTCCTCATCAAACAGGGGATTAGTGTACACATTTAGTGTAACTAGCATATCATTACAACAGAAGTATACAGGAATTGGCACATCACCATCTTTGAAACACAAAGATGTCAACCCTGAATGTAAAACTTACTCAAGCTACTCATCATCAACTTGTTAAACCAGTCATTATCAGGTGACGGAAATGTCACACTTGACCCTCTCAAGGCAAGTTCAACACTTCTGAACTTGACTGCTCAGTAGGGTGAATATGTCCACAACGTTGAAGACGGACATGTAACAGATAGAGCTAGCAGGACTCCTTATTACCTGACAGACAATCTCTTCTACACCATGTGAGCTGCTCTGTAACATTGCAGTGTCAAATCAAATCAAACTTTGTCACCTTACCGTGAAATGCTTACATACAAGCCCTTAACCAACATTGTAGACCTTACCGTGAAATGCTTACATACAAGGCCTTAACCAACAGTGAAGACCTTACCGTGAAATGCTTACATACAAGGCCTTAACCAACAGTGTAGACCTTACCGTGAAATGCTTACATACAAGGCCTTAACCAACCGTGTAGACCTTACCGTGAAATGCTTACATACAAGGCCTTAACCAACCGTGTAGACCTTACCGTGAAATGCTTACATACAAGGCCTTAACCAACAGTGTAGACCTTACCGTGAAATGCTTACATACAAGCCCTTAACCAACAGTGTAGACCTTACCGTGAAATGCTTACATACAAGGCCTTAACCAACAGTGTAGACCTTACCGTGAAATGCTTACATACAAGGCCTTAACCAACAGTGAAGACCTTACCGTGAAATGCTTACATACAAGGCCTTAACCAACCGTGTAGACCTTACCGTGAAATGCTTACATACAAGCCCTTAACCAACCGTGTAGACCTTACCGTGAAATGCTTACATACAAGGCCTTAACCAACAGTGTAGACCTTACCGTGAAATGCTTACATACAAGCCCTTAACCAACCGTGTAGACCTTACCGTGAAATGCTTACATACAAGGCCTTAACCAACCGTGTAGACCTTACCGTGAAATGCTTACATACAAGGCCTTAACCAACAGTGTAGACCTTACCGTGAAATGCTTACATACAAGGCCTTAACCAACAGTGCAGTTCAAGAAAGAATTTAGAAAATATTTACCAAATAAACTAAAGTAAAAAATTATTTAAGTAGCCTCCCGGGTGGCGCAGTGGTTAAGGGTGCTGTACTGCAGCGCCAGTTGTGCCATCGGAGTCCCTGGGTTCACGCCCAGGCTCTGTCGTAACCGGGAGGTCTGTGGGGCGACGCACAATTGGCCTAGCATCGTCCGGGTTAGGGAGGGATTGGCCGGTAGGGATCTCCTTGTCTCATCGCACACCAGCGACTCCTGTGGCGGGCAGTGCGCACTAGCCAAGGTTGCCAGGTGCACGGTGTAACCTCCGGCTGGCTTCCGGGTTGGATGCGCGCTGTGTTAAGAAGCAGTACGGCTGGTTTGGTTGTGTATCGGAGGACGCATGACATTCATGGCTCTCCCGAGCCCGTACGGGAGTTGTAGTGATGAGACAAGATAGTAGCTACTACAACAATTGGATACCACGAAATTGGGGAGAAAAAGGGTTTAAAAAAAAAAAGATTAAAAAAAAGTAACACAATAAAATAACAATAACAAGGCTATATACAGGCGGTGCCGGAACCGAGTCACCGTGCAGGGGTACAGGTTAGTTGAGGTAATTTGTACATGTAGGTAGTGAAGTAATAATAATGCTTCAATAATAAACAGCGAGTAGCAGCAGTGTACAAAATAAATGGGCGGGGGGGTGTCAATGTAAATATTCCGGTAGCCAATTGATTAATTGTTCAGCAGTCTTACAGCTTGGGGGTAGAAACTGTTAAGGAGCATTTTAGTGTTAGACTCCGGTACAGCTTGCCGTGCGGTAGCAGAAATAACAGTCTATGGTGGCTGGAGTTGCTGACAATTTTTAGGGCCTTCCTCTGACACCGCCAGGTCCTGGATGGCAGGAAGCTTGGCCCCAGTGATGTACTGGCGCCTCATGTAGCGCCTTATGGTCAGATGCCAAGCATTTGCCATACAATTTTTAGGGCCTTCCTCTGACACCGCCAGGTCCTGGATGGCAGGAAGCTTGGCCCCAGTGATGTACTGGCGCCTCATGTAGCGCCTTATGATGCAGTGATGCAACCGGTCAGGATGCTCTCGATGGTGCAACTGTAGAACTTTATGAGGATCTGGGGAACCATGTCAAATCTTTTCAGTCTCCTGAGAGGGAAAAGGTCTTGTCGTGCCCTCTTCACAACTGTCCTGGTATGTTTGGACCATGATAATTCGTTGGTGATGTGGACACCAAGGAACTTGAAACACTCGACCTGCTCCACTACAGTCCCATTGATGTTAATGGGGGCCTTTTTGGCCCACCTTTTCCTGTAGTCCACAATCGTCTCCTTTGTCTTGCTCACGTTGAGGGAAAGGTTGTTGTCCTGGCATCACACTGCCAGGTCTCTGACCTCCTCCCCATAGGCTGTCTCATCGTTGTCAGTGATCAGGCCTAACTCTGTTGTGTCATCAGCAAACGTAATCATGGTGTTGAAGTCATGTTTGGCCAGTTGTGGGTGAACAGGGAGCACAGGAGGGGACTAAGTACACACCCCTGAGGGGCTCCAGTGTTGAGGATCAGCACGGTCAGGATCAAGTCCAGGATCCAGTTGCAGAGGGAGGTGTTAGCTTAGTGATGAGCTTCGTGGGCACTATGGTGTTGAACGCTGAGCTGTAGTCAATGAACAGCATTTTCACATAGGTGTTCCTTTTGTTCAGGTGGGAAAGGGCAGTGTGGAGTGCAATTGAGATTGAGTTATCTGTGGATCTGTTGAGGCGGTATGCGAATTGGAGTGGGTCTAGGGAGGAGGCTGTTGATGTGAGCCATGACCAGCCTTTCAAAGCACTTCATGGCTACTCGCCCAATGCTCTTAACTGCGAGGCTACCTGCACCTTTTTCAATTGCGTAACCTAATGAATAGATGAGGATAGGTGGAGAGGAGGAGAGGTGGAGGTGGAGAGGAGGAGAGGTGGAGAGGTGGAGAGGTGGAGAGGTGGAGAGGAGGAGAGGAGGAGAGGTGGAGAGGTGGAGAAGTGGAGAGGTGGAGAAGTGGAGAGGAGGAGAGGTGGAGAGGTAGAGAGGTGAGAGTAAGAAAAGAGGAGAGGAGGAGAGGTAGAGAGGTAGAGAGGAGGAGAGGAGAGGAGGAGAGGTGGAGAGGTGGAGCGGTAGAGAGGAGGAGAGGAGAGGAGGAGAGGTGGAGAGGAGGAGAGGTGGAGTGGAGGAGGAGAGGTGGAGAGGAGGAGAGGTGGAGAGGAGGAGAGGTGGAGTGCTGACTCCTCCTGCTGTCACTCCTCTAACAGACTGCAGTGTCTGGGATGTGCAGTCTGATACACTGTATGGTACATTGTTGTACGTGCATGTGTGTATGTGTGTTTCTCCGTGTGGTTCTGTGTGTGTCTGTGCTGACGGGGGCCGGACCAACATACGCCCGCAGGCGAACACACACACTCATGTCCTCACTCGCTGCAGCCTGTCATTACTCCTGTCACGTAGCCACCTCCGCAGTGAGCCCCCACAAGTCTCGACAGCCATCGGCACACACCTGGAGGGCCAAGCACCCCGTTCCCAGCCTGCTCCTTTACACACAGACACACAGACACACACACACACACATGCTCACAAACTCCTATTCATATCCTGAAGCCTCAGTCCCTTCCTCGCCACCTCTCAAGGTATGTCTCGCTTTTTTCTCTCTCCTCAACCGCAAAATGCTTTAGTGTTATTTAATTGATTTCCTTTGTTATTATTCTCCATTCCTGAAGAGTGAAGCAGAAGTAGGACTCAGAGCCAGACTGGCAGCTGCAGGGCAGACTAGCAGGAGAGAGCAGGCCGCTCCTGTAGGCGTACCGAAAGGCACAGCAGAGTACAGCACAGCAGAGTACAGCACATACAGCAAGGTACAATGCTAACTGTTAGATACAGTACATGTACTGTAGCTATGCTGCTGGAGGGCAGGGCAGGCTGCTCCGGTAGGCCTATGTGGAAGGCACAGCAGAGTACAGCACAGCAGAGTACAGCACATACAGCAAGGTACAATGCTAACTGTTAGATACAGTACATGGACTGTAGCTATGCTGCTGGAGGGCAGGGCAGGCTGCTCCGGTAGGCCTATGTGGAAGGTACAGCAGAGTACAGCACATACAGCAAGGTACAATGCTAACTGTTAGATACAGTACATGGACTGTAGCTATGCTGCTGGAGGGCAGGGCAGGCTGCTCCGGTAGGCCTATGTGGAAGGCACAGTACACTAACTACTAGAGAAATCAACCACATGGCAGGCAAAGTAGCTAAAGTGCAGGGAGATGAGAGATCCGGGCAGAGTGGTAGAGTTCAATTAACAAACCATAGAAACGTCTCCATGCACTTTATATCAAGGCAATTTTACACTTCTTTTACAGATGTTCTACAGTACAGTAGATAGGCTGGTGCAGGGAATGGCGGTTCACTAGACTGATGGGACGTCATGGTAGTTCAAGTAGTTTAACTTCTGAACTTGACTGCTCAGTAGGGTGAAATGTTCACAACGTTGAAGACGGACAACGTAACGAAAAAGCCAAACCGTTGACCCAGAAAATATAAAAAATTATCGGCCTATATCGAATCACGCATTCCTCTCAAAACAAATTGAAAAAGCTGTTGGGTAGCAACTCACTGCCTTCCTGAAGACAAAGAATGTATACAAAACACTTCAGTTTGGTTTTAGACCCCATCACAGCACTCAGACTACACTCGTGAAGGTGGTAAATTCCCTTTTAATGGCGTCAGACCGAGGCTCTGCATCTGTTCTCGTGCTCCTAGACCTTAGTGCTGCTTTTGATACCATCGATCACCACATTCTTTTGGAGAGATTGGAAACCCAAATTGGTCTACACGGACAAGTTCTGGCCTGGTTTAGAGCTTATCTGTCGGAAAGATATCAGTTTGTCTCTGTGGATGGTTTGTCCTATTCACTATTTATTTTACCTCTTGGAGATGTCATTGGGAAACATAATGTTAACTTTCACTGCTATGCGGACAATACACAGCTGTACATTTCGATGAAACATGGTGAAGCCCCAAAATTGGCGGTAAATGTTTTACTTTTAAACTCGGACAAAACAGAGATGCTAGTTGGATCTGACAATTAATCTTGATGGTTGCACAGTCATTGCAAATGAAACTGTGACTTCGCCGTTACTCTGGACCCTGATATCTCTTTTGACGAACATATCAAGAATATTTCAAGGACAGCTTTTTTCCATCTTTCTAACATTGCAAAAATATGAACATTTCTGTCCAAAAATTATGCAGAAAAATGTATCCATGCTTTTGTCACTTTTAGATTAGACTACTGTAATGCTCTACTTTCTGGCTACCAGGATAAAACATTAAATAAACTTCAGTTAGTGCTAAACATGGCTGCTAGAATCTTGACTAGGATTATATTACTCCAGTGCTAGCCTCTCTACACTGTTTTCATTTCAAGGCAAGGGCTTATTTCAAGGTTTTACTGCTAATCTACAAAGCATTGCATGGGCTTGCTCCTACCTATCTTTCCGATTTGGTTGCTGGTTATCAAGGGGCAAAGTATTGACACTTTTTTTAAATTGCTTAACTGACTTGCCTGGTTAAATAAAGATAAAATAAAATACGTTTTCTTTACTGACCATCATTTTCACATGATGACGAGTTTCTCACATGACTGGCCTATCTGGGTGATGTTTTTTCTCCCCTGAATGATCTGAATCTAGGATTACAGGGACTCTACGCAACTATAATCAATGTGCGGGACAAAATTGAGGCTATGATTAAATTAAGAAGTTGGAGCTCTTCTCTGTCTGCATTAACAAGGACAACACACAGGTCTTTCCATTAATGTATGATTTTTTTGTGCAAATGAACTCAAGCTTAAGGATAATGTCAAATGTTATATCGCGAAGCACCTAAGTCAGTTGGGCGTGCAATTACGCAGGCACTTTCCCGAAAGGATGACACAAACAACTGGATTCGTTATCCTTTTCATGCCATGCCTCCAGTCCACTTACCGATATCTGAACAAGAGAGCCTCATCAAAATTGCAACAAGCTGTTCTGTGAAAATGTTATTTAATCAGAAGCCACTGCCAGATTTCTGGATAGGGCTGCGCTCAGAGTATCCTGCCTTGGCAAATCTTGCTGTTAAGACACTGATGCCCTTTGCAACCATGTACCTATATGAGAGTGAATTCTCGGCCCTCACTAGCATGAAAACTAAATACAGGCACAGACTGTGTGTGGAAAATGATTTATGACTGAGACTCTCTCCAATTCAACCCAACATTGCAGAGTTCTGTGCATCCTTTCAAGCACACCCTTCTCATTAACCTGTGGTGAGTTATTCACAATTTTTGAGGAACAAATACGTTTTATATGTAAGATGGTTAAATAAAAAGCAACATTTTGATTCTTACTATTTGTGCCCTGGTCCTATAATAGCTCTTTGTCACTTCCCACGAGCCGGGTTGTGACAAAAACTCACACTCATTCTTATGTTTAATAAATGTATCGTATAGTGTGTGTGTGGCAGGCTTACAATGATGGCAAAAAACAACATTTGAGAGTGTGCTGACCCTGATGCTAGACGGGGTACGCAGCTGGAGGTTGAACGTTTGAAGAGGTACGGGACCTTTAAAAAGATTGGGAAGCACTGACCTAGAGCATAGGGGAGAAGTATCCTCAATTAAAAGTTTGGTTAATTAGGTGGCAGATCAAGTTTGGTTAATTAGGTGGCAGACTATCTGCCAGTCTGTATCTGCCAGTCTGTATGTGTCAGTCTGTATGTGTCAGTCTGTATGTGTCAGTCTGTATGTGTCAGTCTGTATGTGTCAGTCTGTATCTGCCAGTCCGTATCTGCCAATCCGTATCTGCCAGTCTGTATCTGCCAATCTGTATGTGTCAGTCTGTATCTGCCAGTCTGTATCTGCCAGTCTGTATCTGTCAGTCCGTATCTGCCAGTCCGTATCTGCCAGTCTGTATCTGCCAGTCTGTATCTGCCAGTCTGTATCTGCCAGTCTGTATCTGCCAGTCTGTATCTGCCAGTCCGTATCTGCCAGTCTGTATGTGCCAGTCTGTATGTGTCAGTCTGTATGTGCCAGTCTGTATGTGCCAGTCTGTATGTGTCAGTCTGTATGTGCCAGTCTGTATGTGCCAGTCTGTATGTGTCAGTCTGTATGTGCCAGTCTGTATGTGCCACTCTGTATGTGTCAGTCTGTATGTGTCAGTCTGTATGTGCCAGTCTGTATGTGCCAGTCTGTATGTGCCAGTCTGTATCTGTCAGTCTGTATGTGCCAGTCTGTATGTGTCAGTCTGTATGTGCCAGTCTGTATCTGCCAGTCTGTATCTGCCAGTCCGTATCTGCCAGTCCGTATCTGCCAGTCTGTATCTGCCGGTCCGTATGTGTCAGTCTGTATGTGTTAATCTGTATCTGCCAGTCTGTATCTGTCAGTCCGTATCTGTCAGTCTCTATCTCTCAGTCTTGGGTCATGTTCAAAAGGGCAAAAATGGTAGTTGTTCAGGTATAACCTCCTTGTTTCAATCCGTTTTCATGTGTTTTGTGCCTAATGAACACTGGCCTGGTGCGTGGGATAGAGATCTGTGCAGTAGGTAGGTACATACGTGGGCAGTCAGTCAGAAGAGAACCCATCCAGTCAGCAGCTACAAAAACAGGATCTGAGAAGTCAAACTTCCCATTTTAGCCAACATAAGGAACACACCACTAGAAACCACAATGTATTGAGGTAGATTGGATCCTGGTTCAATGAAGGAAATACACAATATTAAATACACAATATTTAAACCTCCCTAAGATGCCAACCTGCTGGTTTTGTAGGACGCATGTACAACGCCTGAACAAACTACAAACATAAACTTCCGGAAGAGTTAATCAGGGAACAATGGAGAGCTCCGGGCCGAACCATTCAACCTATTCAGCAGGGACTTTTGAAAAGAGCAAAAGTCCCAGTGGTGTTTGACTTTGTTTGCTGTCCTTTGTCATTCTACGTGGCTCGCTGCTTACTCAGCACAAGTCTCTATTCAAAGGGGGCTTACCATGTAGACACATGCCTGAGACAGCACACAGCACACTGATGTGACTGGTGCCCAGGTAGGTGAGGTGGCTGGCTGGCTTACTGTACCATCAGGAGCAGCAACATCCAAGCAGCCATTCTCAGAACACATACAGTGAAACAATAAAAGTGCTGATATCCAGTGTGCAGCGCATGACAAAAGGCCTGAGGAAATATATACCAGAGCCTACACCTAGTCAACTATCACACCACAGGTGTAATATACAGCGGTCAGCCTACACCTAGTCAACTATCACACCACAGGTGTAATATACAGCAGTCAGCCTACACCTAGTCAACTATCACACCACAGGTGTAATATACAGCAGTCAGCCTACACCTAGTCAACTATCACACCACAGGTGTAATATACAGCAGTCAGCCTACACCTAGTCAACTATCACACCACAGGTGTAATACACAGCAGTCAGCCTACACCTAGTCAACTATCACACCACAGGTGTAATATACAGCAGTCAGCCTACATCTAGTCAACTATCACACCACAGGTGTAATATACAGCAGTCAGCCTACACCTAGTCAACTATCACACCACAGGTGTAATATACAGCAGTCAGCCTACACCTAGTCAACTATCACACCACAGGTGTAATATACAGCAGTCAGCCTACACCTAGTCAACTATCACACCACAGGTGTAATATACAGCAGTCAGCCTACACCTAGTCAACTATCACACCACAGGTGTAATATACAGCGGTCAGCCTACACCTAGTCAACTATCACACCACAGGTGTAATATACAGCAGTCAGCCTACACCTAGTCAACTATCACACCACAGGTGTAATATACAGCAGTCAGCCTACACCTAGTCAACTATCACACCACAGGTGTAATATACAGCAGTCAGCCTACACCTAGTCAACTATCACACCACAGGTGTAATATACAGCAGTCAGCCTACACCTAGTCAACTATCACATCACAGGTGTAATATACAGCAGTCAGCCTACACCTAGTCAACTATCACACCACAGGTGTAATATACAGCGGTCAGCCTACACCTAGTCAACTATCACACCACAGGTGTAATATACAGCAGTCAGCCTACACCTAGTCAACTATCACACCACAGGTGTAATATACAGCAGTCAGCCTACACCTAGTCAACTATCACACCACAGGTGTAATATACAGCAGTCAGCCTACACCTAGTCAACTATCACATCACAGGTGTAATATACAGCAGTCAGCCTACACCTAGTCAACTATCACACCACAGGTGTAATATACAGCAGTCAGCCTACACCTAGTCAACTATCACACCACAGGTGTAATATACAGCAGTCAGCCTACTCCTAGTCAACTATCACACCACAGGTGTAATATACAGTGGTCAGCCTACACCTAGTCAACTATCACACCACAGATTGTGGACTTCAGGAAACAGCAGAGGGAACACCCCCCTATCCACATCGATGGAACAGTAGTGGAGAGGGTAGTAAGTTTTAAGTTCCTCGGCGTACACATCACAGACAAACTGAATTGGTCCACCCACACAGACAGCATCGTGAAGAAGGCGCAGCAGCGCCTCTTCAACCTCAGGAGGCTGAAGAAATTTGGCTTGTCACCAAAAGCACTCACAAACTTCTACAGATGCACAATCGAGAGCATCCTGTTGGGCTGTATCACCGCCTGGTACGGCAACTGCTCCGCCCACAACTGTAAGGCTCTCCAGAGGGTAGTGAGGTCTGCACAACGCATCACCGGGAGCAAACTACCTGCCCTCCAGGACACCTACACCACCCGATGTCACAGGAAGGCCATAAAGATCATCAAGGACAACAACCACCCGAGCCACTGCCTGTTCACCCCGCTATCATCCAGAAGGCGAGGTCAGTACAGGTGCATCAAAGCTGGGACCGAGAGACTGAAAAACAGCTTCTATCTCAAGGCCATCAGACTGTTAAACAGCCACTACTAACATTGAGTGGCTGCTGCCAACACACTGACTCAACTCCAGCCACTTTAATAATGGGAATTGATGGGAAATTATGTAAAATATATCACTAGCCACTTTAAACAATGCTACCTAATATAATGTTTACATAGCCTACATTATTCATCTCATATGTATACGTATATACTGTACTCTATGTCATCTACTGCATCTTTATGTAATACATGTTTCACTAGCCACTTTAACTATGCCACTTTGTTTACATACTCATCTCATATGTACAGTGCCTTGCGAAAGTATTCGGCCCCGTTGAACTTTGCGACCTTTTGCCACATTTCAGGCTTCAAACATAAAGATATAAAACTGTATTTTTTTGTGAAGAATCAACAACAAGTGGGACACAATCATTAAGTGGAACGACATTTATTGGATATTTCAAACTTTTTTAACAAATCAAAAACTGAAAATTGGGCGTGCAAAATTATTCAGCCCCCTTAAGTTGAGGTTGGATGGAGAGCATTTGTGAACAGCAGTTTTCAGTTCTTTCCACAGATTCTCGATTGGATTCAGGTCTGGACTTTGACTTGGTCATTCTAACACCTGGATATGTTTATTTTTGAACCATTCCATTGTAGATTTTGCTTTATGTTTTGGATCATTGTCTTGTTAGAAGACAAATCTCCGTCCCAGTCTCAGGTCTTTTGCAGACTCCATCAGGTTTTCTTCCAGAATGGTCCTGTATTTGGCTCCATCCATCTTCCCATCAATTTTAACCATCTTCCCTGTCCCTGCTGAAGAAAAGCAGGCCCAAACCATGATGCTGCCACCACCATGTTTGACAGTGGGGATGGTGTGTTCAGCTGTGTTGCTTTTACGCCAAACATAACGTTTTGCATTGTTGCCAAAAAGTTCAATTTTGGTTTCATCTGACCAGAGCACCTTCTTCCACATGTTTGGTGTGTCTCCCAGGTGGCTTGTGGCAAACTTTAAACGACACTTTTTATGGATATCTTTAAGAAATGGCTTTCTTCTTGCCACTCTTCCATAAAGGCCAGATTTGTGCAATATACGACTGATTGTTGTCCTATGGACAGAGTCTCCCACCTCAGCTGTAGATCTCTGCAGTTCATCCATAGTGATCATGGGCCTCTTGGCTGCATCTCTGATCAGTCTTCTCCTTGTATGACCTGAAAGTTTAGAGGGACGGCCAGGTCTTGGTAGATTTGCAGTGGTCTGATACTCCTTCCATTTCAATATTATCGCTTGCACAGTGCTCCTTGGGATGTTTAAAGCTTGGGAAATCTTTTGTATCCAAATCCGGCTTTAAACTTCTTCACAACAGTATCTCGGACCTGCCTGGTGTGTTCCTTGTTCTTCATGATGCTCTCTGCGCTTTTAACGGACCTCTGAGACTATCACAGTGCAGGTGCATTCATACGGAGACTTGATTACACACAGGTGGATTGTATTTATCATCATTAGTCATATAGGTCAACATTGGATCATTCAGAGATCCTCACTGAACTTCTGGAGAGAGTTTGCTGCACTGAAAGTAAAGGGGCTGAATAATTTTGCACGCCCAATTTTTCAGTTTTTGATTTGTTAAAAAAGTTTGAAATATCCAATAAATGTCGTTCCACTTCATGATTGTGTCCCACTTGTTGTTGATTCTTCACAAAAAAATACAGTTTTATATCTTTATGTTTGAAGCCTGAAATGTGGCAAAAGGTCGTAAAGTTCAAGGGGGCCGAATACTTTCGCAAGGCACTGTATATACTGCACTCAATACCATCTACTGTATCTTGCCTATGCCGCTCTGTACCATCACTCATTCATATATCTTTATGTACATATTCTTTATCCCCTTACACTTGTGTCTATAAGG